>NC_053024.1:351167593-351316123 GCF_003073215.2 Triticum urartu | reverse complement strand
TACTCCTCAGTCTCCTCATCGCTCTGGTAAGGCATCCTGACGTAGAGTTTTGACTCTTCTCTTCTCAGATTTTCACTAAAATTTTTTTTAGGATCACGCGGGTATCTTGGAATCGTTCCGATGGTTTTGTGACGAGAACATTGTTCTTGGTGCCTCCTGTCTTTAGGGGTTGTGGCAGTGTCCCGGGGAGTTGAGCTCCGAGGTGTTGTCGTCACAATTTTATCGTTGCAGTTCTGGAATACCTGAGTTTATTATGTCGACATCGAAAATCTCTTTTATGCAGTTGTTGGTGAGATAACCTCGACGCCACCCAGTACTGGGGCGGGAGTTCGGGAGTATTGCCATAACTCGTATAACGGATGCTTTTCGAAGGTTGAGGTAGATGGTTTCCGAAGTTTTTCTTGGTTATGTGTTGAAGGATGGATACAGCTGGATGTAGGATTTGCTAGTTTTGGGTGAGATATTATGCTTCCCTTGTATCCCCAGCACCTGATTGCATAACCGGAAAGGTTCGGGAGTTTATAAGTGGGAATTCAAGTAGCTCGTAGGATATCTTTCCAACAGATGTATGATTTGAAATTGGGGTTCGACGTCTAGTGGTCCGCCTATTCACGGTTGGTTTTTACAGTGGTCTTGTTGTGTCTTAAAGAGTCCTTGGCTATGCCGACTCGGGGATGCTTTACATGATGGTGTTGTACGATTGATGCCGTGTAGGCCCCACCACGAAAACTTCGGACGAAATCTCTATCATATGTTTGTTTCGGCTTATTGTGCAAGCCAATCCTTTGTTTTTGTTTTGAGTTGTGGTATTCGAGTTGCTTTGAAGTCAAGAGTTGATTCCATACCTTTCCAAAGCGGTGTTCTCATACTCCTATGCGAATACTAATCCTCCTTGATAATCGAGATTGTTATGCCAATCTTGTTCAACCGGTGTGCTTCTCTTCAAGTGGATCCGATCACTTCAACATTCGCAAGATTCAATCTCAGCTTTCTCAACGGTGTTTGTTTCATCCGTCCCCAAGTTGCCTTTGTTTTTCCCCCCCCCCCCCCCCCTTTTTTTGTGAAGGACTCAGATTTCTTAATCGAGTATCTATCTTATTGATGTGAAGCCTCTCCATTCTTTTTTTATCAATATTCTTATCCGGTGATTCTCATGAAGATACTAACGGAGCTTCTAGTTCATCATTCTTAGTTTCTTTTATCTTCTCCGGTGGTTTCAAGTCAAGCTTTGTTGATCTTACCATTTTCCTCATTTCAATGCCTTCTCATACCGGTGCACTTCATAATAATTCACTTATCGCTATTCATTTGTTCTGGAGTGCTCAAGATATCTCGAAGATTCATGTTTTCCACTCTGCATTCGTTCAAGATATTTCGAGGTTGTTATCTCATTCAAGCCTTTTAATTCAACCGGTGCTTTCTCTCTTGTAAATCATTTCAACGGTGTTTTCTTTTCAGTGGGCCCTAACCCACAGGTCTATTCCCAGGATCTTACCTGACTCTTCTTATTTCTCGGAGATATCCTAAAATTTCTTGTCAAAGTTTGACGTAAGGATGAATTATCATCAGTCAAATGTATTTCTCCAAGATCTTTCAAATTCTTTTCATAGTTGGCTCAACCTCTTCGCTTTTGATTCTCCCGGAGTGTCTAAATTATTCATGGTGGTTTTTCTCGTCGTCATTCTCGGATTTTGAAGACCGAAGAAGAGTTTCTCTTTAATCTTGCTCCATTCTCTTCAATATTCGTGATTATAGCTTGTTGCCATCCTCTCTAATTGTTTTGATCGTGAGAATTCTTTTCACCTATCCGGAGTAATTCAAGAGTCTTCTCAGTTTGTTATCCGGAGCCCATCATCTCATAATTATTCATTCCCAGCTTTCAGTTATCGTTCTCCTAATCTTACCAGTGCTTCATTCAAGTGATCTCTAATCAGTTCATGATCCCTCCGTTCTCATGGATCTGAATTCTCTCATGTATCTTCATTCATTTGTCAATTATTACCCGGTGATTCATCCATTTATTTCATTCATCTCCAATTCTTCCCGGTGTTTCTTCATGTTTTAATCATTCTTTTTCAATTCTTACGGTGGTTTTCTCAAGATTATATTCCATGGTTATCATATCAACTCATTCGTTGTTTTCCAAATCCTACCGGTGGTTCGTTGAAGACCTTCCCAAGTTTATGTTATATCTCTCTTAATCCTTGATACGAGAATAAGTAGTGTGCCAAATCCGTTGATTGTCATCAATTTAATTGGTGAAGGATAAGCATAATGTAATTCTTATTATTGTTTCATCCAAATGATTAATTCCTGTTTTCCGGAGTGGCTCATCATACTTATTCTTGGTTTCAAGTGCTCATCTTTCTTTTCCGGAATTCCAAGCTCTCGCAATTATGTAATCACGGAGATCTATCAAAAATCTTTACAAGGATTCACCTTGTGTTTTCAACTTCTCTTTCCTTCCGTTTGATCATCCTTTTTTTTAACGGAACTCTTCATGGAGGCTATACATGATGGTTCACCAAGGATTTAATTCCTTCTCGAAGTGTTCATCGAGATTCTTTTCAGAGGAGCTCAAGTATTCTTTATCTTGCATTTTAAAGTGCAATTCTTTCAACTGTATCATTCGAGGTGGTATTACGTCATTCTTGATAATTTGAGTTCATGTCTCATGATTCACATGTTGTTAAGAATGAGGTATTTTAAATCCATCAATCTCTTCTTTGGAGTTATCTTGGGTTTATTTTTCACCTAAAGTTTTCCCTAAGGATTGTTTCTATCTATGGTGCTTATAAATGATCCAATTCCTTCATTTATCCTTTTCGGTGCGATATACTTTCTCGTCAATTTATTCATATCAATCCAATCTTGTTTTCGTTAGTGGCAGAGTTTCACCTTAAGTTTTGAGATGTTCTCCATAAGCCCACTACAAGCTTATCTTTTCGGTGTTGGTTTTCCAACAACTCCGTTTGACCCTTCTCCTAAGGATGCCTTTTTCAAGCTCATTCGAGATAGAAGATATTGTTCTCTCCTCCGTTCAACACATTCCATTCTCTCTTTTCTTCCGGAGGCATTGTGATGTTGCTCTCTTCAACCCTCCTTCTTGTTCTTGTCAGGACCTTGTTCTTTTCATGATTATCCATTTAACCGGAGTGTTGTGCCCTCTGCTCAAGTTCTTTTCATCTTATCAAGCTTCATATCACTTTTCAACCAGAGTGGTTTCAATTTCCTTCTTGTCCTTTGCGCTCGTCATTCTTAGCTTTGCAATCTCAAGGTTTCCGTAATGTTCCTTGATCCTCTTTTCCGACGGAGTGTTTTCAACTTTGTTCATCTTCGTGGCATTCTTTCTTTCAATCTGTTCAACCTCTCAAGGTTCTCTGGTTTCACTCGTTTGTCAAAGGAGCAACTTAGTTTTACCTCATCTCTTTCTCTTCCGTTTTTTTCCCTCCAGTGCCATTCTAGATCTCGGGACGAGATCCTCTCGTAGTGGTGGAGTGTTGTAACGCCCCGAGACCAATGTGCCAAGTGTCCTCTAGTTATTCGCTGTTTTTGCCTTGTCATTGCTTGCATGTCATGCATTGCATATCATGTCATCATGTGCATTTCATTTGCATACATGTTCGTCTCATGCATTCAAGCATTTTCCCTGTTGTCCGTTTTGCAATCCGGCGCTCCGTTCTCCTCCGGTGGTCATTTCTACCTTCCTTTCGTGTGTGGGGGTTAAACATTTCCGGATTGGACCGAGACTTGCCAAGCGGCCTTGGTTTACTACCGGTAGACCGCCTGTCAAGTTTCGTACCATTTGGACTTCGTTTGATACTCCAACGGTTAACCGAGGGACCGAAAAGGCCTCTTGTGTGTTGCAGCCCAACACCCCTCCAAAGTGGCCCAAAACCCACTTAAACCCTCTCCATCATCTAGAGCGTTCGATCACGATCGCGTGGCCGAAAACCGCACCTCATTTGGACTCTCCTAGCTCCCTCTACCTCTATAAATAGATCCCTCCATTTCATTTTCGGGTCTTTTCCACCGAAACCCTAGATCTCTCCTCTCCGCGCCGCCGGACGAAAATCGGCTGGCCGGACATGTCCGCCCGCTCCGCCCGGCCAACCACCGCCCGCCACATGTCATGCCGCCGCTCCTCCGCCACCGCGGCCCGCAAGGCCCACGGCCGGCCCGCTCGCGCGCGCCTGGCCCGAGCCGCGCCCCGCCTGCCGTCCGACCCCGCCGCCACGACGCGCCTCGCCGCCGCCTTCACCCACCTCCCGCCGGCGACGAGCTCCACCGGAGCTGCTCCCCCCGTTTCACCGGAGCGCCGCGGCCATGCCCTCGCCGCACCGCCGCCTGTGCCATCCGAGGCCCCTGCCTCGCCTCCGTCCGGTCTGGGCCGGCGCCGCCCAGATCCGGCGAGCTCCCCCTCTGCCCGGAGCTCCCGCCGCCGCCCCTGCCTTCTCCGGCGCGGATCTAGCGAGATCCGCCGCCACCTCGGTTCGCGCGTTGCCAAACCCTAGAGTCCCCGAGTTTCCCACGTTTCAAATGCACATGTTCATCGCATCGTATCTTTGCATCCGTAACTCCGTTTTGCGCGTGTAGCATATCAAAATGTTCGTCTCAGAGAGTACATCATTTCATCTCATTGCATCATTTTTTTGGAGTTCATCTTGATGCCCGAAATGCTGTTGGTACAGAGCTATTTGAGTTAATTGTTAGATCTGCTGCACCAAATAGCTATTTGTCATTTTTGCCATGATTAATGTGTGCATGATACGCCCCTGAGCTCTACATGTATTTTGTTATATGCTTTGCCATCTTTCCAGAGGTGCCATCCATGTATTTTTGTGATGTGTGTGGTGACTAGCACAAGCTTGCAAAGTGGAGCATTCGTTAATGCTGATTTCAGGGACTTAGCATTTCCACTAAGTCCTTGATCTGTTTATCTCAATATGCCATATGTTCATGTTGTTTCCTAGTGATCCGTGCCTCTTTTGAGGATGATCAGTAAGGATGATTTGTTAATCTTGTAGTGCTCTATCCATCCATGTCTTTGTTTGCAATTATGGAGCACCCTAGCTTGAGTCAATCGAGCTCTACTTTTGCTATTTCGTGAATCTGGGCAGATTATCTACGTGTTAGCAATTTTGCCGAGGATGTTGTAGTTGATCCGTGCATGCTATTTTATTGTTCTTGCCATTTCTAGATTGTATAATGTGTATTCTTGATGGGTGTATGCTTAGATTGTCATGCCTTGCTCTGTAGTGAGTGCATCGAGCTCGTAAACATGCCTACTTGATATCTATTTTCAGCATGCTCCAGTTTTCACTACGTCTGAGAACTGATTATGTTTTTGTCATGTTCACATGCTTGCAAATGTATTTTCTGATCCCTTTTGGCTCAAGGTCACTAAGGGACTTTTGTTAAGATCTTTGAGTAGCTCCATGTCATGCTTTACGTTGCCATGTTCAGGTCCTGTAGCATGTAGTTTTGTTGCTCCAAAGAGTGCTACCTGATCTGAAATTCCAGACAAGTGTTAATTTCACTAAGTCTGAGATCTGTTTGCCAAATGCACTTTTGCCATGCTTGTTTGAACCTGTTAATGGATGAATTGGCCGTAGCTCAGTGCTAGACTTTTGTTAAGCATCTTGAATGGATCCCTGCCATGTATTTTGTTTTCATGTTTGAGTGCTGTAGCATGTTCATCTTGTTGCATTTAGATGGCTACTTGCTGTAAATCACAGAACGTGGTCATATTTGAATCGCTTGCCATTTCCAAACCGTAACTCCGATTACGGTGATCTTTATATCGTTTTCAAGCGATTTCATCTCATATTTCTAGTGGCACACTTGGATTTCCAAGTTGAGGCCAGGTTCATTCATTCCCTTGCAAATCATGCATATGCATCGCATACCGCATCTCGCATATCATACCATGTTCATGTGTTGGTTGTTTACTATGTTGTGTGCTTCTTTTCGGTGTTTGCTTCTTTGGGTTGGTTCTGGTAACGTCGCGTTGGTGAGGAACCGTTCGTCTACGTCCGTTTGTCTTCTTCATGGACTCGTTCTTCTTCCTTGCGGGATTTCAGGCAAGATGATCATACCCTCAAAATCACTTCTATCTTTGCTTGCTAGTTGCTCGCTCTTTTTCTATGCCTATGCTACGATACATACCACTTGCTTATCATGCCTCCCATATTGTTGAACCAAGCCTCTAACCCACCTTGTCCTAGCAAACCGTTGTTTGGCTATGTTACCGCTTTGCTCAGCCCCTCCTATAGCGTTGTTAGTTGCAGGTGAACATGTTTACTTATTGGGATATCACAATATATCTTATTTAATTAATGCATCTATATACTTGGTAAAGGGTGGAAGGCTCGGCCTTATGCCTGGTGTTTTGTTCCACTCTTGCCGCCCTAGTTTCCGTCATATCGGTGTTATGTTCCCAGATTTTGCGTTCCTTACGCGGTTGGGTAATAATGGGAACCCCTTGACAGTTCGCCCTGAATAAAACTCTTCCAGCAATGCCCAACATTGGTTTTACCATTCGCCACCTAGCCTTTTCTTTTCCCTTGGGGGTCGCGCGCCCAAGGGTCATCATTATTTTAAACCCCCGGGCCAGTGCTCCTCTGAGTGTTGGTCCAACTTGTCAGCCGCCGGTGGCCACCATGGGCAACTCTGGGCTGGCCTACCGGAAGTTAAGACAATCTGGTGTGCCCTGAGAAAGAGATATGTGCAGCTCCTATCGGGATTTGTCAGCACATTCGGGCGGTGTTGCTGGTTTAGTTTTACCTTGTCGAAATGTCTTGTAACCGCGATTCCGAGTCTGATCAGGTCTTCCCGCTAGAAGGTCTATTCCTTCGTTGACCGTGAGAGCTTGTCATGGGCTAAGTTGGGACACCCCTGCAGGGATTTGAACTTCCGAAAGTCGTGCCCGCGGTTATGGGCAGATGGGAATTTGTTAATGTCCGGTTGTAGAAAACCTGAAGTTGACCTTAATTAAAATGCATCAACTGCATGTGTAACCGTGATGGTCTCTTTCCGGCGGAGTCCGGGAAGTGAACACGGTGTTGGAGTTATGCTTGACGTAGGTTGTTCTAGGATCACTTCTTGATCATAGTTTCTCGACCGTGCTTTGCCTTCTCTTCTCGCTCTCATTTGCGTATGTTAGCCACCATATATGCTAGTCGCTTGCTGCAGCTCCACCTCATACCTTTTACCCTTCTTATAAGCTTAAATAGTCTTGATCGCGAGGGTGCGAGATTGCTGAGTCCCCGTGGCTCACAGATACTTCCAAAACCAGCTTGCAGGTGCCGATGAGTCCATGCAGATGACGCAACCAAGCTCAGGAGGAGCTCGACGAGGATCTTGCCCTTTGTGTTGTTTCGTTCTAGTTGATCAGTAGTGGAGCCCAGTTGGGGTCGATCGGGGATCTGTGTAGCATTTGGGGTAGTCTTCTTTTATTTTGGTTCCGTAGTCGGACCTTGATTGTATTTGAATGTTGTAATGCTTTATTCATATAATTGTGTGAAGTGGCGATTGTAAGCCAACTATGTATCTCTTTCCCTTATGTATTACATGGGTTGTGTGAAGATTGCCTCACTTGCGACATTGCTTTCAGTGCGGTTATGCCTCTAAGTCGTGCTTCGACACGTGGGAGATATAGCCGCATCGAGGGCGTTACATGTCCCCTCCTCGGGATTCCCCATAGGTGCTACCAGGGCCCAACATGTTCCTTCTGGTCCATAAAAAGTCTCTGTAAAGTTTCGTGGCATTTGGACTCCGCCTGATATTGATTTTTTGTGATGTAAAAAACAAGGAAAAAACAGGAACTGACACTTGGCACTATGTCAATAGGTTAGTACCAAAAAATTATATAAAATGACTATAAAACATCCAAGATTGATAATATAACGACATGGAACAATCAAAAATTATAGATACGTTGGAGACGTATCAGCATCCCCAAGCTTAACTCCTACTCGTCCTCAAGTAGGTAAGTGATAAAAACAGAATTTTTGATGTGGAGTGTTGTTTAACATGTCATATCATATTCTTTTCTTTATAGCATGGAGAATTGAACTTTTTATGTGATTCAAAGCAATAGTATAGTTTTGACATAATAATTTAGATACTCAAGCATGCCAACAAGCAACCATCTCTTTCAAAATATCAATGCTAAAATAAGTTATCCCTACAAAATCATATAGTATTGTCATGCTCTGTCTTCTTAACACAAAGTATTTATCATGCACAACCCCGATGACAAGCAGAGCAATTGGTTCATACTTTTTAACGCGCTTCAGCTTTTTCAACTCTTACCCAATACATGAGAGCAAGCCATGGATATAGCACTACGGGTGGAATAGAGTATGATGATAGGGGTAAATATAGAGAAGACAAAAAAGTAAGAAAGTCTCACATCGATGCGGCTAACCAATGGGCTATGGAGATGCCCATCAATCGATATGAACATGAGGAGTAGGGATTGCCATGCAATGAATGCACTAAGAGCTATAAGTGTATGAAAGCTCAATATGAAAACTAAGTGGGTGTGCATCTAATCCTATAATGAAAAACTCCCACTAGTATATGAAAGTGACAACATAGGAGACTCTCCATATGAAAAACATGGTGCTACTTTGAAGCACAAGTGTGGTAAAGGATACAAGCAGTGCCCCTTCTCTCTTTGTTTATTTTTTTTCTGTTTTTTTCTTTTTCTTTTTCTTTCTTTCCTTTTTTTCTTTTTTCTCTCATTGTACGGAGTCTCATCCCGACTTGTGGGGGCATCATAGTCTCCATCATCCTTTCCTCACTGGGGCACTACTCTAAAAATGATTAATGATGATCATCACACTTCTATTTACTTATAATTCAAAAGAAATAAAAATTACAACTCGATACCTATGACAAAATATGACTCTATATAAATGCCTCTCGCATGTACCAGGATGTGCAATGATCTAGCGTAACATGTATGAAAAATAATGAATGGTGGCTGAGCCACAAACACTATGTCAACTATATGATCATGCAAAGCAATATGATAGTGAATGCTCAAGTCATCAAACGAAAGCGGTGGAAGTTTCATGGCAATATATCTCGGAATGGACATGAAAAAGCCATAATAGGTAGGTATGGTGGCTGTTTTGAGGAAGATATAATGAGGCTTATGTGTGATAGAGCGTATCATATCACGGGGTTTGGATGCACCTGCGAAGTTTGCACCACGTCTCGATGTGAGAAAGGGCAATACACGGTACCGTAGAGGCTAGCAAATTGCGGAAAGGTAAGAGTGTGTATAATCCATGGACTCACATTAGTCATAAACAACTCATATACTTATTGCAAAAGTTTATTAGCCCTCGAAGTAAAGTACTACTATGCATGCCACTAGGGGGATAGATTGGTAGGAAAAGACCATCGCTCATCTCCAACCGCCACTCATAAGGAAAACAATCAAAAATAAATCATGCTCCAACATCATAGCATAACGAGAGACTATACGTGCATGCTTCGAGAATCACAAACCTTAACACCAATATTCCTACTAGAGCATAATTACTCATCAACATAACTCACATATCACATCATCATATCTCAAAACTATTACTAAGAATCATGTTTATTTTGTCCAATGATCTTCATGACATTTTTCTTTTTCTTTATCCTTCTTGGATATCTATCAATTTGGGACTAATTTTCATGTGTTGATTTTCATAATCTCAAACAAGTATAAGTGAAGATCATGAGAATAATATTTCTTTCTCTCAAAATAATTTATGTGAAGCAAGAGAGCATTTCTTCAAAAATACTAAGCACACCATGCTCAAATAGATATATTTGAAGCACTAGAGCAAGTCCTAGCTCATAAAAGATTTAAGTGAAGCATATACAACAATTCTAACAAGTCATGACATAATTTTGGCTATCTCAAATAGGCGTGTCCAGCAAGGATTGATGACTTAAAAACAAAATAAAACAAGCCAAGACTCATATCATACAAGACTCTCCAAGCAAAACACATATCATGTGACTAATAAAAATATAGTCTCGAGTAAAATACCGATAGTTGCTGGAAGAAAGCGGGGATGCCACTCGGGGGAATCCCCAAGCTTAGTTGGTTGCTCATTTTTGGATAATATCTTGGGATGCCGGGGCATCCCCAAGCTTAGGCTCTTCCATCCTTCCTTCATCCATCGTAAGATAACCCAAAACTTGAAAACTTCAATCACACAAAACTCAACAAAACCTTTGTGAGATCCGTTAGTATAAGAATAATAAACCATTACTATAAGTGTTGTATCAAACCAATTCATATTTTGTTTTTGTATTATATCTATTGTATTCCAACTTTTCTATGGCAAAAAACTCATCAAAGAAAACCATAGAGCCATCAAAATAAGCACACAACACAAAGAAAACATAATCTGTCAAAACAGAACAATCTGTAGCAATCTGACTATTTAGAATACTTCTGTAACTCCAATTTTTTTAAAGAATTAGGAAGACCTGAGAAATTTGTATGTTGATCTAATTCAAGTAGAATGGGTATTTTATTGCTTTCTGGTAAAAATGAAAATTCATTCCGTGAGCGTAAAAGTTTATGTTTTTTCAGCAAGATCAAACAACTATCACCCAAGAAGATCCTAAAGGCTTTACTTGGCACAATCACTAATTAAAACATAAAAAACACAATCATAACAGTAGAATAATTGTTATAACACACAAGAACGGGAATCAAAAAGCAAAAATAAAATTTATTCATTGGGTTTCCTCCCAACAAGCGCTATAGTTTTACGCCCTTAGCTAGGCATAAAGCAAGGATCTAAGTTTTGTCATCCTTGTTCTTGACTTTCTTAGAGGTATTTTCATCATGAGGCTTTGTAAACACAACATAAAACATGTTATCCATAGAGGCCTTTGCAATCCTAAGTTGGTTTTCATCATACCCCTTTTGATTTCCCGCAACAATCCAAGAGTAATGTTGATTAACATTATTGAAGACTTGTTGGATTATATCTAGAACTGGAACTTCCTTTTTACGATTCTCATCAAAGATTTTATTGTCCCCAAGAAAATGTATTAAAGCATAATCACTATTGTAAAGAATTTCATCTATCACAGGTTTTTCACGATTCATACCATAAAATTCAAAGATTTCCCTAGCTTCCCGTATTGTGTAGTCAAACTCATTCGTAAGAACGAGAGTGGCCAACTTTTTAGCTCTAGGATTCTTAACGGGGAGCTCAAAAAACAATCTTTGCAAGGTAGGATGGGTATGAATAAATTTACTTTCAAGTTTCAGAACTAGTGCTGAAATAGCATCCGCATAAGATCTAGTAGTTATAAGTATAGGAGCATCATCAAGACTAAGCTTCCCAACACAATTGAAAAATTCTTGGATACGTTCTTTTCCCATAACGTTCCCTTGCCCCAAGATAAAAGTCTTAGCATCCAGATTGCCTGTATGTCCAATCTTAGGAGTAAGGCCATCATCTATTGGTGCCATACCGAAATCACTCATGATTGCAAGCAAAGGGTAGATTTGACGAGAAAACGGCGAGCGAAAAAAGAGAGGCAAGTTTTTGTGAAGTGGGGGAGAGGAAAATGAGAGGTAAATGGCAAATAATGTAAATTGCGAGGAGATGAGATGTGACGCCCCCGATTCAATC
This sequence comes from Triticum urartu, assembly GCF_003073215.2. Lineage (NCBI taxonomy): Eukaryota > Viridiplantae > Streptophyta > Magnoliopsida > Poales > Poaceae > Triticum > Triticum urartu. The sequence goes on along the minus strand of NC_053024.1, from coordinate 351,304,454 downwards.
GTACACTAATCATACACGCAAATGTGTACGATCAAGATCAGGAACTCACGGGAAGATATCACAACACAACTCTACAAATAAAATAAGTCATACAAGCATCATATTTCAAGCTAGGGGCCTTGAAGGCTCGAATACAAGAGCTCGATCATAGACGAGTCAGCGGAAGCAACAACATTTGAATACAGACATAAGTTAAACAAGTTGCCATAAGATGGCTAGCACAAACTGGGATACAATCGAAAGAGGCGCAGGCCTCCTGCCTGGGATCCTCCTAAACTACTCCTGGTCGTCGTCAGCGGGCAGCACGTAGTAGTAGGCACCTCCGGTGTAGTAGGAGTCGTCATCGAAGGTGGCGTCTGGCTCCTGGGCTCCAACATCTGGTTGCGACAACCAGGTAGAAGGGATAGGGGGAAAAGAGGGAGAAAGCAACCGTGAGTACTCATCCAAAGTACTCGCAAGCAAGGAGCTATACTACATATGTATGCATTGGTATCAACTGGAATAAGGCTATTATATGTGGACTGAACTGCAGAAAGCCGGGATAAGGGGGGATAGCTAGTTCTTTCGAAGACTACGCTTCTGGCAGCCTCCGTCTCGCAGCATGTAGAAGAGAGTAGACTGAAGTCCTCCAAGTATCATCAAGTAGCATCGTATAACATAATCCTAACCGATGATCCTCCCCTCGTCGCCCTGTGAGAGAGCGACCACCGGTTGTATCTGGCACTTGGAAGGGTGTGTTTTATTAAGTATCCGGTTCTAGTTGTCATAAGGTCAAGGTACAACTCCAAGTCGTCCTGTTACCGAAGATCACGGCTATTCGAATAGATTAACTTCCCTGCAGGGGTGCACCACATACCCAACACGCTCGATCCCATTTGGCCGGACACACTTTCCTGGGTCATGCCCGGCCTCGGAAGATCAACACGTCGCAGCCCTACCTAGGCACAACAGAGAGGTCAGCACGCCGGTCTAAATCCTATGGCGCAGGGGTCTGGGCCCATCGCCCATTGCACACCTGCACGTTGCGGTCGCGGCCGGAAGCAGACTAGCCCCTAATACAAGAGCAGGCGTTAGTCCAATCCGGCGCGCGCCGCTCAGTCGCTGACGTCACGAAGGCTTCGGCTGATACCACGACGTCGAGTGCCCATAACTGTCCCCGCGTAGATGGTTAGTGCGTATAGGCCAGTGGCCAGACCCAGATCAAATACCAAGATCTCGTTAAGCGTGTTAAGTATCCGAACGCCGACCAGGGCCAGGCCCACCTCTCTCCTAGGTGGTCTCAACCTGCCCTGTCGCTCCGCCACAAAGTAACAGTCGGGGGCCGTCGGGAACCCAGGCCCACCTCTACCGGGATGGAGCCACCTGCCCCTTCAGCCCCCAACTCCGAACAGTACCACAGGTAATGTAACTGTGTAAAGTATATAGTATATGCCCGTGATCACCTCCCGAAGTGATCACGGCCCAGTAGTATAGCATGGCAGACGGACAAGAGTGTAGGGCCACTGATGGAACACTAGCATCCTATACTAAGCAGTAGGATAGCAGGTAATGGTAACAACAGTAGTAGCAAGGACAGGCTATGCATCAGGATAGGAATAGCGGAAAGCAGTAACATGCTACACTACTCTAATACAAGCAGTATAGAGAAGAGTAGGCGATATCTGGTGATCAAAGGGGGGCTTGCCTGGTTGCTCTGGCAAGAGAGAGGGGTCGTCAACTCCGTAGTCGTACTGGGTAGCAGCGACGTCGGTCTCAGTGTCTAGCGAGAGAAGAGGGGGAGAAACAATAAATATAATGCAAACAAATGCATGATGATGCATGACATGACAAAGCGTAAAGCTAGGTGTGCCCTAACGTGGTATGAGGTGATACCGGTGAAGGGGGGAAACATCCGGGAAATTATCCCTGGTGTTTCGCGTTTTCGGGCAGAGGAGCCGGAGGGGAAAAGTTGCGTGTTTGCTATGCTAGGGATGCGTGGTGTACGAACGGGTTGCGTATCCAGATTCGTCTCGTCGTTCTGAGCAACTTTCATGTTGAAAATAATTTAATCCGAGTTACGGTTTATTTTATATTAATTTTTAAAGATTTATCTATTTTATAGATTTAATTTAATTTTTTAAATCCGAATTATCCAAAACAGTGACTTGTGATGTCAGCATGACGTCATTATTGTGTCAGCGGTCAACTAGTCAGTTGACCTAGTCAAACTGACATGTGGGTCCTACTGTCATTGTCTATGACTAACTAAACAGGTTTAATTAGTTTAGTTAATTCATTAGGTTAGTTAATCACAATTAATTAAGTTAATTAATTCTTTAATTAATTAAATTAATTAGTTAATTATTTAATTATTTTTTATTATTAATTATTATTTTTAATTCTCTTTTTTTACATTTTTGTTCTGGGCATGGGCCCCGTTCGTCATAGGCCCTAGGGGCCTTCGCGGGCGTGCGGGTATCGGGTGCAGCCCGAACGGGCGATGGCCCTCGCAGGGGCGCACCCGACGGGGCGGCTGGCGGGCGCAGGCGCCGGTGCACCGGCAAGGCAAAGGCGGCCGACGCAAGAAGCAGGCGCCGGCAGGGGTGAGTGGGGCGAGTGGCGAGGGGACGATGCCGTGGCGGGGCGCGTGGGCACATCAGAGAGGCTGGCGGAGGTGCAGCACCACGGGGACCGGACGCGGTGTGCGCGGCGATGTGCACAGGCGCGCGAGCAAGGGCAGGGGGGTCGCGGTGGCCGGCGGGGGCGGGGCACGACGGCGAAGCGTGGTGAGCAGAGAAAGGGAGGAGGGGAGGTGGCGCCTCACAGGGGGCCGTAGGGTTCGAGGCAACGGGGCTTGGGGCGGAGGATGGAGACGACGGCGTCGTAGTCGGGGAGGCAGTCCGGTGGGGAGGCGTGGTCGAGGCGGCGCCTAGCGCCGGCGATGACGACGGGCGGCGTCGTGCTTGGCGATGCGTCGACGGGGGAGGGTTCTGGCGCAGGAATGGCGTCAGAGGTGGGTGTAGGGGAGGGAGAGGCGAGCTCGGGGGAGGAGCAGGGCATGGCTGGCGGGAGGTGCTGCGGGGTCGAGCGGGATCAGGGGCGATGGGGTCGCGCGGTTTGTTTCCCCTTCCCGATCTAGATCTGGATCGGGGGGGCGAGGGGAGAACGACGTGGGGAGGGGAGTGGAAGCGAGTGGGGGATGTGGGGGGCGCTAGTGTTCGGCCGAGTGGGGAGGGGGGTTATGCGGGGGGCGACTGGGCCGTCCTGGGGCCCGATGGCCTGCTGGGCCGAGGCCCAGTTGGGGGTCTTTCTCCCTTTTTTGTTTTGTTAGTTTCTTTCTTTTATTTATTTTCCTTTTTTGTTTTAGTTAGTTTAGCTCATTTAGGTATTTTGTAAAATTGTGTTTGCTGCACCATAATTACCCTTGTAATATTCGGCACCCACCGAACATTTTTGTTTCAACTTTTGAAAACTTTTATTGTTGCCATTAATTTGGGTTTTGAACTTGACTCGGTTTCGAACTAACGGTAGATTAGCAACAGTAATCATGGTGACGTGGCACCATTAGCATGGAATTACTATAGCTTGATTACTCGGGCATTACAAAACTCCTCCACTACAAGAAATCTCGTCCCAAGATTTTAGGAGGTAGAAGGAAACAGTGCGGGGTATTCATCACGCGAGCGGTCCTCGCGTTCCCAAGTGGCTTCGTCTTCAGAGTGATTCGACCACTGGACTTTGAGGAACTTGATCGCCTTCTGACGTGTGCGGCGTTCAGCTTGGTCGAGAATGCGGACCGGATGCTCTTTATAGGAGAGGTCCTGTTGCAATTCAAGCACTTCATGATCCACTGCTCGGATTGGATCCTTGAAGCAACGGCGGAGTTGTGACACATGGAACACATCGTGAACCTGAGAAAGGTTCGGCGGAAGCTCTAGTTGATATGCCACTTTTCCACGCCTTTCGAGAATAGTGAAGGGACCGATATAGCGAGGAGCTAGCTTGCCCTTGATCCCGAAGCGGTGAGCACCCTTCATTGGTGTAACTCGAAGATAAGCCTTTTCGCCAGGTTGATAGACCATGTCTTAGTGATGACGGTCATACTGACTTTTCTGACGTGACTGAGCAGTCTTGAGATTCTCGCGAATAATGTGAACTTGTTCTTCGGCCTGTTGGATAATATCCGGACCGAAGAGTGGACGTTCCCCCGTTTCTGACCAGTTCAGAGGGGTTCGGCACTTTCGTCCATATAGCACTTCGAAGGGGGACATCTTCAGACTAGCTTGATAGCTATTATTATAAGAGAACTTGGCATATGGAAGAGATTCCTCCCATTTCTTGCCGAATGATATTACACAAGCTTGAAGCATGTCTTCGAGAACTTGGTTGACACGTTCAACCTGTCCTTGCGACTGAGGATGAAACGCAGTACTGAACGACAGATGAGTTCCCATAGCTTCTTGGAAACTCACCCAGAACCATGAAGTGAATAAGCCGCCACGGTCTGAACTGATAACCAGTGGAATACCGTGAAGTGAAACAATTCTGGCCATGTAGAGAGTAGCAAGCTGACTAGCAGTGATTGTCTCTTTGACCGCCAGAAAATGGGCAACTTTGGAAAGCCGGTCAATGACGACAAGAATAGCATCATTACCTTTCTGCGATTTGGGAAATCCAGTGACGAAGTCCATTTCAACATGGTCCCATTTCCATTCAGGAATAGAGATAGGTTGCAGAGTTCCAGCAGGCCTTTGATGCTCTACTTTGATTCGACGACAAACGTCACACTCAGCAACATAACGAGCAATGTCCTGCTTCATATTAGACCACCAGAATCTTTGACGAATATCCTGGTACATCTTTGTACTACCAGGATGGATGGACAGAGGCGTATCATGGGCTTCTTGCATAACCCTTTTAGTCTTATCCAAGTTTTTCTTCGAACATGGTACCACTAGGCGGCCTTTGAAATACAAGGCGCCATCGTCGGCGATAGTGAAGAATGAGGGCTTTCCTTCTGCTAGATGGCGTTTAATCTTATGGACTTCAGAGTCATAACCTTGAATAGTCTTTATACCAGCTACGAGATCTGGTACGACGGCCAGGGTATTTAGAGAACCCTTAGTAACAACAAGAAGATTCATCTTGCGGAACTCCGGGGGAGGGGGAGCGAGTGCTCTAGGAGGAACAATATGGAGGTTCAGCTTTCTAAATTCTTCGACAAGCGAGGGCTGAACTTTGTGAACCTGGAGGTGGTTGCTGTAAGACTTGCGGCTCAAGGCATCAACCATTACATTAGCCTTGCCAGGGGTATAGGATATACCCACGTCAAAGTCTGCAACAGTCTCCATCCATCTCTGCTGGCGGAGGTTCAGATCTGGCTGAGTAAACAGATACTTCAGACTTTGGTGGTCGGTGAAGATCTCGCAACGATTACCGAGAAGGTAATGTCGCCACTGCTTTAGTGCATGAATGACAGCAGCAAGCTCGAGGTCGTGAACTGGGTAGTTTTCTTCGTGAGGGCGCAGTTGACGAGAGGCATAAGCAATCACTCTGCGCTCTTGCATTAGGACACAGCCTAATCCTTGACGGGAAGCGTCGCAGTAAATGACGAAGTCTTTCTTAGTATCAGGTGGAGCAAGCACGGGGGCAGAGGTCAACTTGTCTTTGAGCACCTGAAAACTTTCCTGACACTTGTCTGTCCATTCGAACTTGACACCCTTATGCAACAGATTAGTCAGAGGCCTGGAAATCTTGGAGAAGTTCTCGACGAATCGACGGAAATAGCTGGCGAGACCGAGAAAACTTCGGACTTGCTTGACATTCTTCGGAGGAGTCCAATCGAGAATAGCCTGAACTCGTTCAGGGTTGACGGCAATACCATCCTTGGAGATGACATGCCCAAGATAGGTTACTTCGGGGAGCCGGAATTCACACTTGGAATACTTAGCATACAGTTGGTGCTCTCGAAGCTTTTCTAGCACCAGACGAAGATGTCCAGCATGTTCTTCCTCATTCTTGGAAAATACAAGGATATCGTCCAGATAAACCACGACGAACTTGTCAAGGTAATCCATGAATATATAGTTCATCAGACGAGAGAAGGTGGCGGGAGCATTCGTTAAGCCGAATGACATGACGGTGTACTCATATGATCCATAACGAGTCACGAAGGCGGTTTTTGGGATATCCTCTTCACGAACACGGATCTGGTGGTAACCTAACCTCAAATCGAGTTTGGAGAACACTGATGAGCCAGCCAGTTGATCATAAAGATCATTGATCCGAGGAAGAGGATATTTATTCTGAATGGTAGCTTAGTTTATAGGACGGTAGTCTTGGACTAATCGGTTTGTCCCATCCTTTTTCTTAACAAAGAGAGAAGGTGCTCCCCAAGGAGAGCAACTTGGGCGAATGAAACCTTTGACAAGAGATTTGTCGATTTCCTCCTTAAGCTCAATGAGTTCATGCGGCGGCATCTTATAGGGTCGTTTAGCTATAGGGGTGGTGCTGGGTTTCAAGTCGATGATGAATTCGACACCTCTAGCAGGGGGAATCCCTGGAAGTTCTTCTGGGAAGACGTCTTGGAATTCACGAACGATGGGAATGTTTTTAATGCCCTCAAGTGGTGCAGAGTTCAACGCATTCAAGGCATAAAGTCGTGCCTCAGCGTTCTGAACTAGATGAGCTTGGTAAGCTATTATTTCGTCAGAAGGGTGTAGGAGATGGACGACCTTAGTGGCGCAAACTATAGAAGCAGTATGCGCTTTCAACCAATCCATTCCCAGAGTGAGGTCGATGTTAGACGACTTCAGGATAATGGGAGAGGCATAGAATTCCAGCCCTTCGATTTCCACGGGGACATCGATGCCAACCAGTGAGGTTTGACATTGCCCCACCGGGTTTTTTACCAATACCGAAGTGTTCATCTCCTCACATTTAACGTCATGCTTGTATGCAAAATCTTCTGACATGAATGAATGCGATGCTCCTGAATCGAATAAAACAGATGCAGGTACTGAGTTTACGAGGAGTGTACCCATCACGGTAGCAGGCTGGTCTAGAACTTCATTGAGATCAACGTGGTTGGCATGAACACGACCATAAGACTTGGCATTGTTGTTGCGAGGCTGGTTGCTTCCACGGCCAGCTGTGGGGAGGGCCAGTTGATTCTGGTTCTGATTGCAAACCCTAGCACGGTGACCTGGCTGACCACACTTGTAGCAGAGACCATTATTGGGAGTGGGAACAGGAGCTTGTGGTGGTGGAGCTGGAAGTCTTGGCTGCCTAGTTGGAGGAGCGGGCAGACGAGGTGCAGCATAGGTCTGCCTTGGGGCAGGTGCATTCGGCTGGTACATGCTGTTGGGAATCCATATCTTGCGCTTCTGCGAAGACGGGCCCGAAGATGAGCCCGTGTCACGGTTGCGCCTGTGAGAGCTCTGGTATTCCTACAGACTAGTTTCGACATTGATGGCTTTGTTCACCAGAGTGGCAAAATCAGCAAAGTCATGCACTAGAAGTGCGAGCTTGATGTCAGCTTGAAGGCCATCACGGAACTTCTCCTGTCTGCGTGCATCAGTTGCAATGTCCTCTTCAGCATAGCGGGACAAGTCCAGAAACTCCCGCTGATAAGCTTCCACAGTTTTGTTGCCTTGGGTGAGGTTGCGGAACTCACGCTTCGTCCGGTCCATGACTCCCTGAGGAATGAAGCAAGCACGGAAGGCAGCTTGGAAGTCTGGCCAGGTGATGATTGTTCCAGCTGGCAGAGTACGCCTGTGGCTGTCCCACCATTGAGCAAAGGTGACATAGCTGGCAGGGCCTACATCAGCAGACTCCATCTCATAGGTGATGTCACGGAGCCAGTCGTCAGCATCCAGAGGCTGAGTTGAGCTGCGGTACACGGTTGGGTTGAGGCGCATGAAATCCTGCAGAGTCACTTGGGTTGGCTGCTGGTTCATATTGGGGCGAGGAAACTGAGCCATAATATTCTCCATGAACTGACGATTCAGCTCAAACTGTTGCATCATCCCAGCCATGTACTCAGGCGGTGGTGGGGCATTGCCACCACGACCACGACCACCTGGTCTAACCATCCTGCTAATATATAACAGGGGTAGTTCAGCATTGAGAAATTTGCAAAGACAAGAATCATTCATGATGAAACATGCACAACGAAAGCAGCACGATAGATACTACATAGTAGTCGGCATATCTTACAAAAGAGATCATGCATAGAGTTCATTACACAGAGTTCGGTACACAGGCTAAGACATCATAGGCGGCACACAGGCTCACGGCGAATGCATCTAACACTAACAAGCAAGTCTACATCAGTCCCATGCGGTATTGCGGAGGTAGGTGTAGCCCGACAGCTGGTAGTGACGCGAAGGGAAGACTTCCACGCGAGTAGCCTGGGGTCCGCGGATACTCTGGTGCGGAACCCGATGCGCAGGTGGCAGGAGAGGACCCAATGCAGGAGAGTAGCCTCCCACATCTGGCCAGCCGACGCCCTGGGGCATCACGGTCCGGGCAGGGTAGATCGCAGAACGCGACAGATCACCAGAGCGGACAGAGGGGTGCAACAGCGTCAGAGCACGATACAGGTGTTGACGGGTGGTGTACAGCTCGTGGCGAAGAGCTGGTTAGCTCTATCCAGCCCATCAGCATGCAAAACCAGGTTCTGATGGTAGAAGGGCTCTCGGGTGACAGTGGAGTAGGCAGCAGTGTAGTATCCCTCCGCACCAACATCGGATGCGATAGCAATGTGCCTGAAGGGGGAGGTATCCAACTCCTGATACTCCCCACGAAGACGTGTCAGAGCAGCATAAGCAGCATCGTGGACCGCCATATCGATAGTCACTCCAACACCATGAGCAGTGTGCAGCACGGTAGTGGAGTCATACTCCCGAGAGTAGAGGTGGACGATGGCACGGTACTGCTCCTGGTTGAAGTCCTGATACTCCTCGTAGACGGTGTACTCAGGGTGCCAGCGATAACCCAGATAGGTCATCATCTCAACCAACACAGCAGGTGATCCTGAGGCACCAATGGCCGTCGTGTGGCGCACAACCTGCCTCGTGGGTTCCATCTGGAAACAAAGATGTTTTCACAGGAGTCAAATGACAATGTGGATAATGTTCAAATACTACTCTAAAGAATAACTAGGGCTTATCCAACTTTGGGGTGAACGTGGTCACGGGATCCTAGTGTTAGAGTTAGTAAAATCGTTTAACCCAAGTAGGAGAGAGTTCAGAGTCCCAGAGTAAGGATCAAGGAGTAAAAGAGCCTAATACCACCCAGATGGCGATGTGGGCCCGCAAGGCACACAGCCATGTTAGTAAATGTTTTTGTAATGCCTAGACTCAACTTCGGCCAAGGAGTGTGGAAGGGGGATTCCTACAGGCAGTCAGCTCTGATACCAACTTGTGACGCCCCCGATTCAACCGTACACTAATCATACACGCAAATGTGTATGATCAAGATCAGGAACTCATGGGAAGATATCACAACACAACTCTACAAATAAAATAAGTCATACAAGCATCATATTACAAGCCAGGGGCCTCGAAGGCTCGAATACAAGAGCTCGATCATAGACGAGTCAGCGGAAGCAACAACATCTGAATACAGACATAAGTTAAACAAGTTGCCATAAGATGGCTAGCACAAACTGGGATACAATCGAAAGAGGCGCAGGCCTCCTGCCTGGGATCCTCCTAAACTACTCCTGGTCGTCGTCAGCGGGCAGCACGTAGTAGTAGGCACCTCCGGTGTAGTAGGAGTCGTCATCGAAGGTGGCGTCTGGCTCCTGGGCTCCAACATCTGGTTGCGACAACCAGGTAGAAGGGATAGGGGGAAAAGAGGGAGAAAGCAACCGTGAGTACTCATCCAAAGTACTCGCAAGCAAGGAGCTATACTACATATGTATGCATTGGTATCAACTGGAATAAGGCTATTATATGTGGACTGAACTGCAGAAAGCCGGGATAAGGGGGGATAGCTAGTTCTTTCGAAGACTACGCTTCTGGCAGCCTCCGTCTCGCAGCATGTAGAAGAGAGTAGACTGAAGTCCTCCAAGTATCATCAAGTAGCATCGTATAACATAATCCTAACCGATGATCCTCCCCTCGTCGCCCTGTGAGAGAGCGACCACCGGTTGTATCTGGCACTTGGAAGGGTGTGTTTTATTAAGTATCCGGTTCTAGTTGTCATAAGGTCAAGGTACAACTCCAAGCCTGTTACCGAAGATCACGGCTATCCGAATAGATTAACTTCCCTGCAGGGGTGCACCACATATCCCAACACGCTCGATCCCATTTGGCCGGACACACTTTCCTGGGTCATGCCCGGCCTCGGAAGATCAACACGTCGCAGCCCTACCTAGGCACAACAGAGAGGTCAGCACGCCGGTCTAAATCCTATGGCGCAGGGGTCTGGGCCCATCGCCCATTGCACACCTGCACGTTGCGTACGCGGCCGGAAGCAGAACTAGCCCCCTTAATACAAGAGCAGGCTTACGGTCCAATCCGGCGCGCGCCACTCAGTCGCTGACGTCACGAAGGCTTCGGCTGATACCACGACGTTGAGTGCCCATGACTGTCCCCGCGTAGATGGTTAGTGCGTATAGGCCAGTAGCCAGACTCAGATCAAATACCAAGATCTCGTTAAACGTGTTAAGTATCCGCGAACACCGACCAGGGCCAGGCCCACCTCTCTCCTAGGTGGTCTCAACCTGCCCTGTCGCTTCGCCACAAAGTAACAGTAGGGGGCCGTCGGGAACCCAGGCCCACCTCTACCGGGATGGAGCCACCTGCCCCTTCAGCCCCCAACTCCGAACAGTACCACAGGTAATGTAACTGTGTAAAGTATATAGTATATGCCCGTGATCACCTCCCGAAGTGATCACGGCCCAGTAGTATAGCATGGCAGACGGACAAGAGTGTAGGGCCACTGATGGAACACTAGCATCCTATACTAAGCAGTAGGATAGCAGGTAATGGTAACAACAGTAGTAGCAAGGACAGGCTATGCATCAGGATAGGAATAGCGGAAAGCAGTAACATGCTACACTACTCTAATACAAGCAGTATAGAGAAGAGTAGGCGATATCTGGTGATCAAAGGGGGGCTTGCCTGGTTGCTCTGGCAAGAGAGAGGGGTCGTCAACTCCGTAGTCGTACTGGGTAGCAGCGACGTCGGTCTCAGTGTCTAGCGAGAGAAGAGGGGGAGAAACAATAAATATAATGCAAACAAATGCATGATGATGCATGACATGACAAAGCGTAAAGCTAGGTGTGCCCTAACGTGGTATGAGGTGATACCGGTGAAGGGGGGAAACATCCGGGAAATTATCCCTGGTGTTTCGCGTTTTCGGGCAGAGGAGCCGGAGGGGAAAAGTTGCGTGTTTGCTATGCTAGGGATGCGTGGTGTACGAACGGGTTGCGTATCCAGATTCGTCTCGTCGTTCTGAGCAACTTTCATGTTGAAAATAATTTAATCCGAGTTACGGTTTATTTTATATTAATTTTTAAAGATTTATCTATTTTATAGATTTAATTTAATTTTTTAAATCCGAATTATCCAAAACAGTGACTTGTGATGTCAGCATGACGTCATTATTGTGTCAGCGGTCAACTAGTCAGTTGACCTAGTCAAACTGACATGTGGGTCCTACTGTCATTGTCTATGACTAACTAAACAGGTTTAATTAGTTTAGTTAATTCATTAGGTTAGTAAAACACAATTAATTAAGTTAATTAATTCTTTAATTAATTAATTAATTTGTTATTTTTTAATTATTATTATTATTTTATTTTATTTTTTTTTTTTGTTCTGGGCGTGGGTCCCGTTCGTCATAGGCCCTAGGGGCCTTTGCTGGCGTGCGGGTATCGGGTGCAGCCCGAATGGGCGATGGCCCTCGCAAGGGCGCACCCGACGGGGCGGCTGGCGGGCGCGGGCGCCGGTGCACTGGCAAGGCAAAGGCAGACGTCGCAAGAAGCAGGCGCCGGCAGGGGTGAGTGGGGTGAGTGGCGAGGGGACGAGGCCGCGGCGGGGCGCGCGGGCACATCAGAGAGGCAGGCGGAGGTGCAGCACCACGGGGACCGGACGCGGTGTGCGCGGCGATGTGCGCAGGCGCGCGAGCAAGGGCAGGGGGGTCGTGGTGGCTGGCGGGGGCGGGGCACGACGGCGAAGCGTGGTGAGCAGAGAAAGGGAGGAGGGGAGGTGGCGGCTCACAGGGGGCCGTAGGGTTCGAGGCAACGGTGCTTGGGGCGGAGGATGGAGACGACGGCGTCGTAGTCGGGGAGGCAGTCCGGTGGGGAGGCGTGGTCGAGGCTGCGCCTAGCGCCGGCGACGGGTGGCGTCGTGCTTGGCGATGCGTCGGCGGGGGAGGGTTCTGGCGCAGGAATGGCGACAGAGGTGGGTGTAGGGGAGGGAGAGGCGAGCTCGGGGGAGGAGCAGGGCGTGGCTGGCGGGAGGTGCTGCGGGGTCGAGCGGGATCAGGGGCGACGGGGTCGCGCGGTTTGTTTCCCCTTCCCAATCCAGATCTGGATCGGGGGGCGAGGGGAGAACGACGTGGGGAGGGGAGTGGAAGCGAGTGGGGGATGTGGGGGGCGCTAGGGTTCGGCCGAGTGGGGAGAGGGGGGGTTATGCAGGGGGCGACTGGGCCGGCCTGGGGCCCGATGGCCTGCTAGGCCGAGGCCCAGTTGGGGGTCTTTCTCCTTTTTTTGTGTTAGTTTCTTTCTTTTATTTATTTTCCTTTTCTGTTTTAGTTAGTTTAGCTCATTTAGGTATTTTGTAAAATTGTGTTTGCTGCACCATAATTACCCTTGTAATATTCGGCACCCACCGAGCATTTTTGTTTCAACTTTTGAAAACTTTTATTGTTGCCATTAATTTGGTTTTTGAACTTGACTCGGTTTCGAACTAACGGTAGATTAGCAACAGTAATCGTTGCGACGTGGCACCATTAGCATGTAATTACTATAGCTTGATTACCCGGGCGTTACATGAGATTTGTGATTAGGAACCTGGTTATGAAGAAGATCCTCCCCGGCAACAGCGCCGGAAATTCCTTTTGATTAGTCTCTGACTATAGCGCCAGAAAAGCTCCTGTCTGCTAGGGCTACGTCGGTATTTCCCCAAAGATGAAGGGATGATGCAACACAGCGACAGTAGGTATTTCCCTCAGTGAACAAACCAAGGTTATCGAACCAGTTGGAGAACCAAACAACACAACGTAAACAACACCTACACACAAATAACAACACCTCGCAACCCGACGTGTTAAAGGGGTTGTCAATCCCTTTCGGGAATGATGCCAGAAAATTGTAGTAGATTGAAATAATAGATCGCAAATAAAATAAAGTGCAGCAAAGTATTTTTGTATTTTTGGTTTAATAGATCTGAATAAAAATGCAAAGGAAAAGTAGATCGCAAGCAAATATATGAGGAAGAAGACCCGGGGGCCGTAGGTTTCACTAGTGGCTTCTCTTGAGAAAGATAGCAAATGGTGGGTAAAAAAATTATTGTTGGGCAATTGATAGAACCTCAAATAATTATGATGATATCCAGGCAATGATCATTACATAGGCATCACGTCCAAGGTTAGTAGACCGACTCCTGCCTGCATCTACTACTATTACTCCACACATCGACCGATATCCAGCATGCATCTAGTGTATTAAGTTCATGGAAAAACGGAGTAATGCAATAAGAACAATGACATGATGTAGACAAGATCCATTTATGTATTACGTAGATATAGATACCATCTTTTTATCCTAGTAGCAACGATACAAGTGTGTCGGTTCCCTTCCTGTCACTGGGATCAAGGACCGTAAGATCGAACCCACTATCGGGCACCTCTTCCCATTGCAAGATAAATAGATCAAGTTGGCCAAACAGAACTCAAATATCGGAGAAGAAATACAGGGATATAAGAGATCATGCATATAAGAGACCAAAGAAACTCAAATAACTTTCATGGATATAAAAAGATATGACTGATCATAAACTCAAAGTTCATCAGATCCCAACAAACACACCGCAAAAAGAGTTACATCATATGGATCTCCAAGAGACCGTTGTATTGAGAATCAAGAGAGAGAGATGAATCCAACTAGTTACTAACTATGGACCCGAAGGTCTACAAAGAACTAGTCACGCATCATTGGAGAGGCACCAATGGAGGTGGTGAACCCCATCCGAGATGGTGTCTAGATTGGATCTGATGGTTCAGGACTCTACGATGGCTGGATGAATATCTCGTCGACTCCCCTAGGGTTTTGGGAATATTTGAGTATTTATAGAGCAAAGAGGCGGTCCGTGGGGCACGCGAGGTGGGCACAATCCACCAGGGCGTGCCTGGGCCTCCTAGCGTGCCCTGGTGGGTTACCCCCTCCTCGAGATTCCCCCCAGGTGCTACCAGGGCCCAACATGTTCCTTCTGGTCCATAAAAAATCTCTGTAAAGTTTCGTGGCATTTGGACTCCATATGATATTGATTTTCTGCGATGTAAAAACACAAAAAAACACAGGAACTGGCAATTGGCTAAACCCACGGTGCAGTCCCCACCCGTCATCGATCTCAGCGGAAACCTCGATCTTCACAACAAGACAAGCGAAACATGCAGCCCGATGATGTATCCATGGCTTCCTCTGATCCACAGACACTGCGGGATTAGAGGCAAGTGTTGCTAGAAAGGCGGGCATAGGACGCTCGTACCACCGTCCAATGGCGACGAGAGGCACACCATCAATCAAACGAGCGCAACGGCCCAGTCGTTGATGAGCCAGCACCCCTTGTTGGTGGGTACCTGCCTTACGGGGTCAGGTGCCTCACTTTCACATGTGATCTGCGGCAAGTGCGCTGGCCATCAATCCGCACGTTCAAGCCTGAATTGCCGAAAAAGTATGATGACAATCAGAACCCAACAGAGTTCTTGGGCATTTATACGATTGTTGTGCCAGCTGGCGGGGGAAGAGACGAGAAAATCCTAGCCAACTACTTTCTGTTGGTGCTCAAACCCAACGCGAGATCTTGGCTGATGAACTTGCTGGAAAACTCCATTTCTTCATGGTTAGATCTTTGTGATACGTCTCCAACATATCTATAATTTTTTATTGTTCCATGCTATTATATTAACCATCTAGGATGTTTTATATGCATTTATATGCTATTATATATATTTTTGGGACTAACCTATTAACCTAGAGCCCAGTGCCAGTTTCTGTTTTTTCCTTGTTTTTGAGTATCGCAGAAAAGGAAAACCAAATGGAGTCCAATTGACCTGAAATTTCACGGAGATTATTTTTGGACCAGAAGAAGCCCATGGAGTACCGGAGATGGGCCAGAAGAGTCCCGAGGCACCCACGAGGGTGGGGGCGCGCCCTACCCCTTGGACGCGCCCCCTTCCTCGTGGCCTCCTCGGGGACCCCCCTAACTTGTTCCCGACTCCAACACCTCTTATATATATCCAAACTTCCAGAAAGAAACCTAGATCGGGAGTTCCGCTGCCGCAAGCCTTTGTAGCCACCAAAAACCAATCTAGACCCGTTCCGGCACCCTGCCGACGGGGGGAATCCCTCTCCGGTGGCCATCTTCATCATCCCGACACTCTCCATGACGAGGAGGGAGTAGTTCACCCTCGGGGCTGAGGGTATGTACCGGTAGCTATGTGTTCGATCTCTCTGTCGTGTCCTTGATTTGGCACGATCTTGATGTATCGCGAGCTTTGCTGTTATAGTTGGATATTATGATGATTTTCCCCCTCTACTCTCTTGTAATGGATTGAGTTTTCCTTTTGAAGTTATCTTATCGGATTGAGTCTTTAAGGATTTGAGAACACTTGATGTATGTCTTGCATGTGCTTATCTGTGGTGACAATGGGATATTCACATGATCCACTTGATGTATGTTTTGGTGATCAACTTGCGAGTTCCGTGACCTCATGAACTTATGCATAGGGGTTGGCACATGTTTTCATCTTGACTCTTCGATAGAAACTTTGGGGCTCTCTTTGAAGTTCTTTGTGTTGGTTGAATAGATGAATCTGAGATTGTGTGATACATATCGTATAATCATACCCATGGATACTTGAGGTGACATTGGAGTATCTAGGTGACATTTGGGTTTTGGTTGATTTATGTCTTAAGGTGTTATTCTAGTACGAACTCTAGGATAGATTGAACGTAAAGAGTAGCTACGGACTCTTGAATAGATCGATCAGAAAGAATAACTTTGAGGTGGTTTCGTACCCTACAATAATCTCTTCGTTTGTTCTCCGATACTAGTGACTTTGGAGTGACTCTTTGTTGCATGTTGAGGGATAGTTATATGATCCAATTATGTTATTATTGTTGAGAGAACTTGCACTAGTGAAAGTATGAACCCTAGGCCTTGTTTCCTAGCATTGCAATACCGTTTACGCTCACTTTTACCACTTCCTACCTTGCTGTTTTTATATTTTCAGATTACAAAAACCTATATCTACCATCCATATTGCACTTGTATCACCATCTCTTCGCCGAACTAGTGCACCTATACAATTTAGCATTGTATTGGGTGTGTTGGGGACACAAGAGACTCTTTTTTATTTGGTTGCAGGGTTGTTTGAGAGAGACCATCTTCATCCTATGCCTCCCATAGATTGATAAACCTGAGGTCATCCACTTGAGGGAAATTTGCTACTGTAACATCCCAATTTCCTAAGTTAGGATGTTATTAGATCATTCATATGCATCTCATATTTTCCATGCATTATTTGTCTTTCTGCAATATTCGTATCATTATGCAACTAAAGGCAACTTATTGGAGCAGAGATAACATGACTTCTCCCCTATTTTAAAAATGTTCATAATGTCCAGAATATTATTTCCAGTGCATCTACTTTGTTTTGGTATTTTTAGATTTTGCCCAAAATATTTTATTTGTGTGTTATTTCACTGTTTGTGTGGTCTATTGCATAAAAAATATTTTCAAAACTACATTAGATTGGAACTAGTGTTCCTATAGTTTATAGCTATAGGGCTATTTTTACTTTGTGTCAAGGTATTTTTATTTAGATTTTATATTGTGTATATTGTGTATCCTATTTTATTTTTTTTGCTGCTAGGGTTGTGTTTTAGAAAAACAAAAGAAGCAGCGCAGCGCCACAGCGCAGCCCACCTAGCCCGTGGCCTAGCAACACCCGCGCCGCCAGCCCAACCGCATCGCTTCAGCCGTGACCCGGGGGCCCCAGGCGCCCTGTTCCTCTGCTTCCCCGAGCCGAACACGGCACCACATGCACGCTGAGGCCAACCCGGATCGATCCGGCGCCTGGTCGATGCCGTGCGAGCCAGGGACATCACCCGCGAGCCCAGGTCCCCGAAGAACCCTACCGCAGCCCCTTCTCCGTCCTTTCCTCGTCCGCACGAGCAGCTAGGGCGAAAGGGATCTCGACGGAGGAGCTCGAAGTCCACCGGACGCTGCCGTCCCCGTAAGAACTCGTAGAGCCGCGCCGCCTGCTCCACTCAATTCCCCGCTCGAAGCCGCCCTCGCCTGACGTCTTTGTGTTGCCGAAAAAGCAGCAGAGGGAGAGGAACACGCCGGCCGACTTCACCGGAGCTCCCCGGAGTTCGCGAAGCCGCCGTCTGTAGAGGACGCCCCCGTCGCCGTACTCACCACCACACCACCACCTCCGCCACTCACTGCCGCATCTGCACGTCACTTCCCCATCACCGGAGAGTCGCCGGAGGAGCGCCACCGTCACCATCGTTTACCTTTGTTCTGGTGAGCACACGTGCCCAGCCAATCGGACGCCGCCACATGGCAGTTCTCTACAGGACACGCACACAGGAGTTGCTACAGTTTCCAGAAGTTTTATGTTTCTTTTTGCTTTTCACAGAGTTTCATCCAAAATTCTTTTAGCTATATCTTTTATTCTATAAATCCAATTTAGGTAATTCTTTTTCCTATGCACTCACAAAAATCAACACATTATCACAGTACCAACTTTGCACATGTTTGCACGTTCAAATTTGAATTCATTGAACTTGAATTAAATCTTCCGGAGGCCATATCTTTAAACCATGTATCGGAATTGAGTGATTCTTTTTGCCTTGTGACCGTAGTGCAATTTAGGTGCTGTTATGCTGCTGTTGTTGAGTTTTAAAAATGGTTTTCTTGCTCTTGGTTTTGTTCTGGTTCTTTTTGTGTTCCAGTGATTGATTTGTTGAATTGTGTAGATTGTCCGGAGTGCGACGCGAACTATTGTCAGGAGTGTGACTTTCTGAACTAGAACCAAGGCAAGTTACATGTTGATCATCCTTTACCTATTGTTTTCTATGCATGTAGTTATATCACACTATGAATATATGCATGTATAGGATTACTATATTATTTTGTTATATTGTTGAGCTATCTCCAGTCACTACAGATCGTGGTAGTTGTAGTTGCTTTGCTTTGTAGATGGGGATTGGTTCGTGTATTCGTTGAGCTTATGTGAGGATTATATATAATAATTTGAGTAGTAACTCATGATTTAATTCACCTCTGGGCGGAATAGGTATTGCTAGGGTGGTTTCAAGAACATCATGGTTTATACCCTCTGAATGTAAGTGGATGACCGCCCAGGCTCAAAAAGATCAGACAGACTTAGTGACTAGTAGCTTCCATGTGCGACCACTGGCTAAATGGGCTCTGGCTTAGTTAATTAGTTGTGGAACCCTTACCCGGATGTGCCAGCAGATGTAGATATAATAGTTGGGATGGGCCTCTTGTTGGGACTAGGGGACTGCTTCTGAAAGACTTCATCTCAATTTCGGGTTGGGTCCAGTGGGTAAAGCGTACTAAACTTTGCAGAGTATTAAAAACTAATCATGATTAGCCGTGTCCCCGGTTATGGGCAACTTTGAGCGACTATGGCATTACAGTTGTTGGATGATGTTGACAGATGTGACACTTAATAAAGGGTAGGTTGGAGTTGATTTTGCCAACTCAACCTTGTGTATTTAATTGTAGTAATAAAAGAACTAAATAAAAATTTGACTATTAGGTAGTTATTAGGATAAAATCAGCTTTCTGCAAAAATAAACCCTCAAGCCTTCCTTTGTTGTACTATGCATATACATGTAGGTCTGCTTTATTATTACTCCTGTGTAACTTGCCAATACATTCCAAGTATTGACCTATATGGCTGCAGCATCTCATGTTGCAAGATATTCAGACAAAGAATAAGGTACCGTTAGGGTCGCGAGCCTGTACTCAGTATCGCCAGTGGGCTATGATGGGACTAATCATTATTTTCATGCTACTTTCCGATGTTTGATTGAATAAAGCTAGCCAAGTGCTATGCAGATTGTTTTATTTTATATATTCTAGATCATACGATGTAATAAATGATGCACTTGCTATTCTGGTATTCATTTATATTGTGTGTGCTAGTGAGTTCGATCCAGGGACTAGCACGGTAAGCATAGAGACTCAAATCCTTCGAGGTTTGGTCGTTACAGATGGTATCAGAGCAGTGTGTTGACTGTAGGACGTGACCCTAGAAATTGGATTAGAAAAGCCATAAGAGTGAAATTATTTTATAAACTACCTTTACTTCGTACCATTTATTAGTTAACCCCCTCAAGTATCTTGAACAGTTAAATAGGAACTAGTATTGAGACCACCATTCATGTTTGTTTTATATTGCAACGTTATCGTGTTAGCGTATCTAATTATGCCCACTTTCGTGGTATGAAGATACTAGATTGTTTGCTTGATTGGTAGTTGTTTGTTAAATTGCTTAGTGTCGAAATTATTCGACTATATGTATAATATTATTATATTGTTTGTTGTTTGTTGTTTGTTTGTTGGTGTTATTCATCGTTGTGTTTTATTGCCTTGATCATATTATGCATATGGGTAGAATATATTTATATATACATAGCTTTGGCCCTATTATATCTACAACTCATCTATTCTTGCCCACCAGATGCCGCCGAGGCGTGATACTAGACGCAATGCTGCAGGAGGAGACAACAATGGCAATGAAGTACCACCATACATACAACAGATTATTGAGGGATAGGCCCAGTTAATCCAGTTGCTTGCTCAGAACGAGAACAACAACAATCCGCCGCCACCTCCACCTGTGGATATGCTTACCAGGTTCTTGAGGTTGAATCCTCAGAGGTTCTCCAGTTCCCCTGAACCTATTGTGGCTGATGATTGGCTCTGTGCAGTCAATAGGAACCTGGAGATGGTTGGATGCATAGATGCAGAGAGGGTGAGGTTTGCCTCACATTTGCTGGAGGGTCCTGTCGCAGCTTGGTGGGACAACTACTTGCTCACTTATCCCATTGCTAGTATCACTTGGGTACAGTTTCAGGCAGCTTTCCATGCTGCACATGTGTCCGCTGGTGCTATGAGTCTGAAAAAGAAGGAGTTTCGCAGTTTGCGCCAGGGGGGTCGCACTGTTAATGCTTATGTGGAGGAATTTAATATTCTTGCACGCTATGCTCCTAATGATGTTAACACTAATGCAGCTAGGCAGGAGAAATTCTTGGAGGGCCTAAATGATGACTTGAGCCTTTAGTTGACAGTGGCCACTTTTAGGAATTGTCTGGATTTGATTGATAAGGCTATTGTGCTGGAGGGAAAGCAACATGCCATAGAGAATCGCAAGAGGAAGTACAACAACAATAACAGGTATAATTCGGGACCACAGCAGAAGCCACGCACTTCATATCATGGTAATGGAGGTAATGGGCATAATCATCATGGAGGTAATGGGCATAATCATCATGGAGGTAATGGACATAATCATCATGAAGGGAATGGCGACAACCATAATGGCCACCATCATCATAATGGGCACAAGAGTAACAATGGCAATGGTAGAGGTAATGGTAATGGTAATGGAGGGAATAATAACCAGAGCCACCAGAGTATGCCTGTGCAGAGGGATATTAGCCAGGTTCAGTGCTATAAGTGTAGGCAGATGGGCCACTACTCCAATGCTTGTACAGAGAACAAGAACGCTAATGGGAATTCAGGAGTCAGCAAGCCAAACCCCTTCCAAAAGGGTCATGTCAACCATGTTAATGTTTAGGAGGTCTATAATGAACCTGATGCAATGATTGGTAAGTTCTTGATTAATTCAGTACCTGCACTTGTTCTTTTTGATATTGGTGCATCGCATTCATTTATTTCAAGGGTATTTGTTGATAAACATGGATTGCCAACCAAAACACTTAGTATGCCTATTAGAGTGAGTTCCCCAGGAGCTGAGATGATAGCAGGTGTTGGTTGTCATCAGTTGACTTTGTCTATTGGGAAGCATGAGTTTCTATCTAGTTGTCGGAATTATATGATATATATTGAACGTAACAAAGGCTACGTGGAGATTAATTTTGGTGAGTTGAGTGATTGCCATACAGTTATAGGTATGAGCTATGGCATGTGAGTGAGCTAGAGAGCACTTGTGCAGTCGATCTGATTTACTCTTAGTTCGCAAACAGATCAGGAGGAAAGAAAGAATGGCACTAAAATTGCACCTGAAATGTGATTATTAACAAAACATCTGAATAATTCAACGTTTAAAATAACAGACGATAATTAGTTCAAGGTGGTATGCAGGTCGCAAAATATATGAGAGAGTGGCGAGGATGAGGCAACTGAGAAGACGCGCTAGTGTATTAGATGCAATTAATCCAGAGATTTTTCCCAGAGGAGCTTTGCGAACGAGAGTTTATGAACTACAGAGCACTAGATAGGTGGTTGACTATTATCTCTGATATGATGGCAATATCCGAGGTGGCATCTGAGGAACCAGATTCTCGACAAGGTTAGACTGACATCTGAGCGGAAGTAATAGGAGAAAGCCTCATCCTGCTATCTGAGGTTTTGGAGATGAAAGTTAGGATCAGAGAGTTAAATGTCCAACATGAGGTCTACGAAATATGCGAATATTGATAATTCACAAGCACTCGAATGATTTATGACACACACGCTTGGTGAGCATAAGCAAGCGTTTACTGATTATGTGCTGAGGAAGTATAGGATGGATTTGAAACGACTATTATATATCGCATCTTTGAATGAGGTAACGCCGATATGAACAAGAAATGTTATATCAGGACAATACTGGTGTCCTAGCTTGACTAGAAGCATATTGTTGACCAGTTGAGGGAGCTACTATGTTTCTCAGAAGATATCACTCTGATCGTTCACTGGGTGAGCTAATTCAGTCAAGAAAGGATATGTGTACTATCGTGTTGTATGTCATATTATATCTAGATATAATATAGCTTTTTAGAGGATAAAGTAGTGGGATTCGGTAGGGAATATAACATACTGCTTGAATGTGAGTTCATTTGATTGTCGCGTAGACACTTACTCCAGTCGCAGTACTTCATTGATCAGGTGTGGATCGAAAGAAGTTGATTGTAAGGCAGGAGAGACTTCCTTGGAGTATAAGAAGTAGTGTCGGCTTGGTCACAAGTAATCGTGATACGGAAGTAATTATGTAGTGCGTGCTCGGCAAGTAATACAGATTAGGAGCTATGAGAGCATACAGTCATGCGCCATACTTTAGTGAAGAGGTATGCGCGCAAATATATCAGAGAGGGAACATACGAAGTATTAGTACTGCATCACAGCAAGTTTAGGGTTTGAAATCGGGTTTGGCTGGATGAGTACGCATTCCTTGGTACATGCGTTTGTGCAGAGAGATAATGCAAAAGCAACGGGCACAAGGTCTCGAGAGAAAATCGGGGGAAGAGTATCAGTCAGCATAAATCCTATAGCGTGTGGTGGCAGGCAGTTAGCACTAGTGGGAGGACACCCATGACAATTGGGGAGATTCGCAGTGTGCGATGCCACCTTGCAGGTTATCTAGCTAGACTGAAGGGAGCTCTCTCACTGAGGACTGATATAAGTCAGATTTGCAAACAGGAGCGACATACTTAACGTAGAATTTTGAGTGTAAAAGGTAATCGAAAAATAAATAATCTGTTCTGTAATATGGAAGACACTGAGCGAGATGTGACACCGAGTAGGTATAGACCGGTCGAGGACTATAACGAATGCGAACTGAACTAAGCGGTTTGTTACAGCACCCCAGTCTTACTTGCAGATACACTACCATAATGGCTACATGGGGGCACCGTATCCACGAGATACTAAATCCATGGTGAGTTCTTATGCTACAGTCAGAGGACTTGTGGGTACACGGATAGTATCTGCGAGATCGCTACGGCAAGGGGAGGTATAAGGTAATGTGTCTGGCGGGACTTCCACGCCCATGCACATTAAGAATCGATCGGAAGCTACCATCAACGCACCATACACATGATTCTTGAGTTACGCCATACAAGTCGGTGGCAGCATTGAAAACTTGGAGGCCATAATTATATTTGTGAAGCCAATCTACCATGATTTTTGGAGCGCGGAGAATAAGCTATCATAACTCAATGAATACCGGTCAACGACATTGGAGAGTTATAACATTTTAATACTATCAGGGATCACGGGAAGAATATCACACAAGCCAACAAGCGTCAGATCATGATACACACTCAGCAAAGGAAGTAGTAGAGTGCAGGACAGGACACTCTATATTAACATTAGCGCAAGGGTTCTGTACGTAAGCGCCAGATAGTAGCACGATAGCATGACTCCATAGTCGCAGGTGTCTAAGCGGAAGATATGATTGTCTAGATTACAGACATAAGTAAAGCACAGTTTGTGAGTCCACCAGGAGAGCCATATAGGCTAAAGCACAGAAGACTTGGATTGATTGATAATATTGGCCACCCGCAGTTACGAAGAAACAGTCGATAGAAGGACATGCCTTGCAAGTGGGTGGATGATCTCTGCGTTAAACTAGCGACACTTGGTCAGTCAACCGACAGAGCGTAAAGGCGCTCAACGCTCTATCATGCAAGTTAGGATCACGCGAGGATCGAGAAAACCTACCAAATGACCGATGTATAGGTAGGAGATTGCGAGATAAAGTCGTGTACGAGAGACGGTGGTCGTCTGGCTCCGTGGATTATCAGGTAAGGCAGCAATAAGCGTGGTTTTCGCCATAGGCAATGACGCGACCGAAAGAATTATGTGAAAAGCGGATAATAGTATGGGGGTACGCAAAGTCTACAAGCAGTGCAGAGATAACATTCAGGACGATTGATCCCCCAACACGTACGGCGGCGCTATCGCAACACTGCAAGGAAAGTCTTATCCACCTCAACCCATATGCCAAGGTGTGAATATTACTAAAATGTATTGGAGTAAGGGTACGTTGGATATTTGTTGGAGAGCGGGAAAAAACTGTGCCCTAGCAGAAGGCCCAGAAGAGATAGGAAAAGGATTGTGGGATACACTTGAGGCTACTTATTTGCATACGAGATGTGATGACTAGCTGTCGTCTCACTGGAGCCGCCGGATGCGTTGCAAAAATAGCAGCAACGATAAAGAGCTCAGAACTAGGGATAGTTTTTAGCCTAACCCTCAGAGGCTATATACCATCGCGAGAATGTAGCATAGTAGGGATGTCAGACTTGATATACCGATGTACCATTATATGATTCTACCTCCCTGCGCAGGACCCGCCGTTCGGATATAATTCATTGGGTGGTTTTGATCGTATTGACTAAAGTTGCTCACTCTGCATGAGAGAGCACAATCACACCGAGATTGTAATCTGGCACTTGGAAGGGAAGTTGTGACTATTGTATTATATAAGTGTTTAGTATTAGCTATAGTGCTATAGTAGTGATTATTATAAGGGTCACAGTTACAAAACTCCAAGTTTTCGGTTTTGCACCGATTTTACCCCAAGAACAAGTTGTCTGATAGAAGGGTACTCGAAGATTCACACGTTCGACGACTCTACACTCTCACAAGATTATTATGGACTTAGACTAGTCTCTGAGCAAATCCTTGGTGGGGGTGCAACGCCACATACCCCAGCGGCACTGAGAGCGCCTCAGTAGAAGCTTTCCATTCCACAATGTAAAAGTGAGCGCAGTGGGAGCACAAGACAGAGAGGGTAAATCAGACTTTTGGGAGGATATGTGAGGGCTTGAGCGCGTGCTCTCTCGAACGAGTCTATGTGTCCAGCCTTGGGCGGAGGATAATTCACCTCATGTAGCGTTCTCGATGAGATATATCACAAAGTTCAACGTCGCAGCCCACAGCTAGTCGAAGATGGCACATTTTGAGGTATTCGAGTGACCCACAAAGAGGGCTAGCCACGCCGCGGTACTCAATAAACCTCACCTAAGCGCCACACGCGGTGGATTCCTGGTGGCCCACCTGCCCACGCTTAAGCAAACATGCAACGTTCGGCGATTTAGTGATAGGGATAATCTCGTGTTAACCGCTCGAGAGACAGTAACCAAATTCAAAATTCGAATAACAGTCAAAACAATAAAAGTTTCCAAAAATGAACAAAAATGTTCCGTGGACGCCAAAATTAAGTCAGCAAGCCGTTAAATTATGGGGCATAACAAACAGCCTGTTGCATAAAATGTGCTCTAAATGACTTAAAATGATTTATAAACGCAAAGAATATAAAAGACGACAGACAAATACAGAGATAACAAAAAAAGGAACAAGCAAGACCTTCCCCCGGGCCAGCCGACCCAACTGGCCGGCCCATTCGACCACCGGCCCAACTGGACAAAGGCCCAGCCGGCCACCCCACTCCCCCCCATAACCCCCCACCCCTGGTCAAACCCTAACCCAACCACCCGCCCTCCCCCCCCCCACGCCGTTCCCCCCTCCCGATCCAATCTGGATCGGGGACGAGACCCCCACTCGCCCCACCCCGCTCGCCCCCCTCGCTCCCTCCCGATCTGGATCGGGGGAACAGGCGCCCCGACGCCGCTCGACACCCCCCGCTGCCGTCGCGCACCATGGCGCCTCCGCCCTCGTCGCCGAACCCCGACGCCGCCCGGTTCTTCCCCGCCGTCGCCGAGAGCCGCCCCATCCCCGTCGCCATGCCGGACGCCCTGACCTCGCCGACGGACGCCGCTCACCGGAGCCGCTCCACGTCGCGTCCTCGCCTTCCTCCACGAGCACGCTGCCCCCGAACCCCTACAACCCCACCGTGAGCGCTGCTCCTCCTCCTCTGCCCCGCTCCGCCGCACACGCGCTCGGCCGCCCGCACCTACTGCCCCCTTCCCTGCGCCGGTCATGCTCCGGCCGCCACCCGCGCACACACGTGCCGCGCCCACCGCGGCCTCCTGCGGGCCGCGCTCGACCATCGCCGATGGCGCATCACCTCCCCCGCGCGCGTATGCTGCTGCGCTGCTGCCGCGCCCGCTCGCCTCTGACCTCGCCTTGCCGCACGCTCCGGCCACCGCCGCCTCCCTACGCGCCCCAGTGCCCGCCCCTCTGCCGTCGCCCCCCCCCACCCGAGTCGCCCTTGCTCCACCTCCGGCGCCCGCGCCGGCGCCAGGCCGCGCCCACCCCCGCGGCCGCTCTCCCCGCCGTTCGCCGCGCACATGCGCCGTCCTCCCACGTCCGGCCACCGCCTCGGCTCGCCGCTGCAGGGCGCAGCACCGGCCGGCCGGCCACTCCGCTGCCGCGCCCGTGGTTGGACTCGGGCACGGGCACCACACTTGTGCGCCCGCACGCCCGTTTGCCCAATTGGCCCCTGGGGCCTATGACAGATGGGCCCCGTGCCCAGAACGTTTTAACAAAAATTAATTAATTAAAAAAATATAAATAAAATTAATTTAATTAATTAATTAATTGACTTAATTAAACTTAATTAATTAATTAAAGAATTAATTAAACTATTTAATCCTGATTAGATTAACCTAACCACTAATTAAGCTAATTGACCCTCTTTAATTAACCTGTTAATTAAATGTGTCAATGACGAACGGGACCCACCTGTCAGGTTGACTAGGTCAACTGCTGACCTCATGCTGTCGTCATGCTGACGTCAGCAAACACTGTTCTGGATAATGTTGATTTAAATAATTATATAAATCCTAAAATTGATTTAAATCTTCTAAAATTAATATAAAATAAACCGTAACTCGGATGGGAAAACTTTGCACATAAAATTGCTCAGAACAACGAGACGAATTCGGATACGCAGCCCGTTCGCCCGCCACGCGTCCCTAGCATAGTGAACCTGCAACATTTCACCTCCGGCTCCTCTGCCCGAAAACGCGAAACACCGGGGATACTTTCCCGAATGTCATCCCCCTTCACCGGTATCACCTACTACCGCGTTAGGGCACCTCTAACGTTGTTACTTGTCATGTCATGCATCACTATGCATATGCTTGCTTATATATTTATTGTTTCTCCCCCCTCTTCTCTCGATAGACATCGAGGCCGACGCCGCTGCTACCCAGTACGACTACGGAGTTGACGATCCCTCTCTCTTGCCAGAGCAACCAGGCAAGCCCCCCCCTTTGATCACCAGATATCGCCTACTCTTCTCTATACTGCTTGCATTAGAGTAGTGTAGCATGTTACTGCTTCCCGTTAATCCTATACTGATGCATAGCCTGTCCTTGCTACTACCATTGTTACCCTTACCTGCAATCCTAATGCTTAGTATAGGATGCTAGAATTTCCATCTATGGCCCAACATTCTTGTCCGTCTGCTGTGCTATACTATCGGGCCGTGATCACTCGGGAGGTGATCACGGATATATACTATACTTTATACATGATACATGTGGTGACTAAAGACGGGTCGGCTTGAGGAGCACCCGCGAGTGGAGTTTTGAGGCGGAGCGGCAGGGCAGGTTCCGACCACCTAGGAGAGAGGTGGGCCTGGCCCTGGTCGGTGTTCGCGGATACTTAACACGCTTAACGAGATCTGGGCATTTGATCTGAGTCTGGCCATTTGGTCTATACGCACTAACCATCTACGCGGGAGTAGTTATGGGTATCCCGGCGTCGTGGTATCAGCCGAAGCCTTCGTGACGTCAGCGACTGAGTGGCGCGCGCCGGATTGGACTGGAAGGCCACTAGGCTAGGTCTGCTTTCGGCCGCGTTCGCAACGTGCAGGTGTGCTAAGGGCGATGGGCCCAGACCCCTGGGCGCTTAGGTTTAGACCGGCGTGCTGACCTCTCTGTTGTGCCTAGGTGGGGCTGCGACGTGTTGATCTTCCGAGGCCGGGCATGACCCAGGAAAGTGTGTCCGGCCAAATGGGATCGAGCGTGTTGGGGTATGTGGTGCACCCCTGCAGGGAAGTTAATCTATTCGAATAGCCGTGATCTTCGGTAACAGGACGACTTGGAGTTGTATCTTGACCTTATGACAACTAGAACCGGATACTTAATAAAACACACCCTTCCAAGTGCCAGATACAACCGGTGGTCCCTCTCTCACAGGGCGACGAGGGGAGGATCATCGGTTAGGGTTATGCTATGCGATGCTACTTGGAGGTCTTCAGTCTACTCTCTTCTACATGCTGCAAGACGGAGGCTGCCAGAAGCATAGTCTTCGAAAGGATTAGCTATCCCCCCCTCTTATTCTGGCTTTCTGCAGTTCAGTCCACCGATATGGCCCTTTACACATTTACCCATGCATATGTAGTGTAGCTCCTTGCTTGCGAGTACTTTGGATGAGTACTCACGGTTGCTTTCTCCTTCTTCCCCTCTATCCCTTCTACCTGGTTGTCGCAACCAGATGTTGGAGCCCAGGAGCCAGACGCCACCGTCGACGACGACTCCTACTACACTGGAGGTGCCTACTACTACGTGATGCCCGCTGACGACGACCAGGAGTAGTTAGGAGGATCCCAGGCAGGAGGCCTGCGCCTCTTTCGATCTGTATCCCAGTTTGTGCTAGCCTTCTTAAGGCAAACTTGTTTAACTTATGTCTGTACTTAGATATTGTTGCTTCCGCTGACTCGTCTATGATCGAGCTCTTGTATTCGAGCCCTCGAGGCCCCTGGCTTGTAATATGATGCTTGTATGACTTATTTTATTCGTAGAGTTGTGTTGTGATATCTTCCCGTGAGTCCCTGATCTTGATCGTACACGTTTGCGTGTATGATTAGTGTACGATTAAATCGGGGGCGCCACAATTGTATGGTAGGAAGTGCAGGACACCGTTGTTGTGGGATGAGGTTGGAGAGTGTCAGTTCTTTGGACCAGACTTGATCAGAGATGCTGAGGAGAAGGTCAAGTTGATTTGTGATAGGCTGAAGATAGCACAACCCAGGCAGAAGAGTTATGCAGATGCGAAATGTAAGGAGGTGACATATGAGGTAGGAGACCGTGCATACCTTAGAGTTTCACCACTTCGTGGAATTAAGAGGTTTGGAATCTAAGGTAAGTTAGCACCATGTTTCGTGGGGCCTTACAAGATCTTGGAGCGTAGAGGAGAGGTAGATTATCAGTTGGAGTTGCCAAAATCCTTGTCAGGAGTTCATAATGTGTTTCATGTACCTCAGTTGAAGAAGTGTCATGCAGAGATGATGGATGTTCCATTGAGGGACACAGTGCCACTTGAGGCAATTCAGTTGGAGAGTGATTTGACATATGAGGAGAAGCATGTTAAGATTCTAGAGACAACAGAGAGAGTTACTCGCATCAAGACCATTAAGTTATGCAAGGTTCAGTGGGATCATCACACATAGGAGGAAGCTACCTGGGAACGAGAGGAAGATCTCAGGTAGGATCACCCACACCTATTCGCTAGCCAGCCGGAATCTCGAGGGCGAGATTCATCTTAAGGGGGGTAGGTTTGTAACATCCCAACTCCTAAGTTAGGATGTTATTAGATCATTCATATGCATCTCATATTTTCCATGCATTATTTGTCTTTCTGCAATATTCGAATCATTATGCAACTAAAGGCAATTTATTGGAGCGGAGATAACATGACTTCTCCCCTATTTTAAAAATGTTCATAATGTCCAGAATATTATTTCCAGTGCACCTACTTTGTTTTGGTATTTTTCAATTTTCCCAAAATATTTTGTGTGTGTTACTTTACTGTTTGTGTGGTCTATTGCATAAAAAATATTTTCAAAACTGCATTAGATTGGAACTAGTGTTCCTATAGTTTATAGCTATAGGGCTATTTTTACTTTGTGTCTAGGTATTTTTATTTAGATTTTATATTGTGTATTCTATTTTATTTTATTTGTTGCTAGGGTTGTGTTTTAAATAAACAAAAGAAGCAGCGCAGCCCAGCTAGCCTGTGGCCCAGCAACACCCACGCCGCCAGCCCAACCGCATCGCTTCAGTCGCTGACCCGCGGGCCCCACGCGCCCTGTTCCTCTACTTCCCCGAGCCGAACACGGCACCGCATGCACGCCGAGGCCAACCCGGATCAATCCGGTGCCTGGTCGATCCCCTGCGAGCCAAGGACATCACGCATGAGCCCAGGACCCCGAAGAACCCTACCGCAACGCCTTCTCCGTACTTTCCTCGTCCGCACGAGCAGCTAGGGAGAAATGGATCTCGCCGGACGAGCTCCAAGTCCGCTGGATGCTGTCGTTGCCGTAAGAACTCGCAGAGCCGCGCCTCCTGCTCCACTCGATTCCCTGCTTGAAGCCGCCCTCGCCTGACGTCTTTGTGTTGCCGAAAACGCAGCAGAGGGAGAGGAACACGCCGATCGACTTCATCGGAGCTCGCCGGAGTTCGCGACGCCGCCGTCTGTAGAGGATGCCCCCGTCGCCGTACTCACCACCACCACCTCCGCCACTCACCGCCGCATCCGCCCGTCACTTCCCCATCGCCGAAGAGTCGCCGGAGGAGCGCCACCGCCGCCATCGTTTTCCTTTGTTCTGGTGAGCACATGCGCCCAGCCAATCGGACGCCGCCATGTGGCAGTTTGCTACAGGACACACACAGGAGTTGCTACAGTGTCCAGGAGTTTTCTGTTTCTTTTTTCTTTTCACAAATTTTCATCCAAAATTCTTTTAGCTATATCTTTTATTCAATAAATCCAATTTAGGAAATTCTTTTTCCTGTGCACTCACAAAAATCAGCACATTATCACAGTACCAACTTTGCACACGTTTGCACTGTTCAAATTTGAATTCGTTGAATTAGAATTAAATCTTCCGAAGGCCGTATCTTTAAACCGTGTATCGGAATCAGGTGATTCTTTTTGCCTTTTGATCGTAGTGTGATTTAGGTGCTGTTATGCCGCTGTTGTTGATTTTTAAAAATGGTTTTCTTGCTCTTGGTTTTCTTTTGGTTTTTTTCGTGTTCTAGTGGTTGATTTGTTGAATTGTGTGAAATGTGTAGATTGTCCGGAGTGCGACGCGAACTATTGTCAGGAGTGTGACTTTCTGAACCAGAACCAAGGCAAGTTACATGTTGATCATCCTTTACCTATTGTTTTCTATGCATGTAGTTATATCACACTATGAATATATGCATGTATAGGATTACTATATTATTTTGTTATATTGTTGAGCTATCTCCAGTCACTATAGATCGTGGTAGTTGTAGTTGCTTTGCTTTGTAGATGGGGATTGGTTCGTGTATTCGTTGAGCTTATGTGAGGATTATATATAATAATTTGAGTAGTAACTCATGATTTAATTCACCTCTGGGCGGAATAGGTATTGCTAGGGTGGTTTCAAGAACATCATGGTTTATACCCTCTGAATGTAAGTGGATGACCGCCCAGGCTCAAAAAGATCAGACAGACTTAGTGACTAGTAGCTTCCATGTGCGACCACTGGCTAAATGGGCTCTGGCTTAGTTAATTAGTTGTGGAACCCTTACCCGGATGTGCCAGCAGATGTAGATATAATAGTTGGGATGGGCCTCTTGTTGGGACTAGGGGACTGCTTCTGAAAGACTTCGTCTCAATTTCGGGTTGGGTCCAGTGGGTAAAGCATACTAAACTTTGCAGAGTATTAAAAACTAATCATGATTAGCCGTGTCCCCGGTTATGGGAAACTTTGAGCGACTATGCCATTACAGTTGTTGGATGATCTTGACAGATGTGACACTTAACAATATTTGTGGGAAAACTTAATAAAGGGTAGGTTGGAGTTGATTTTGCCAACTCTACCTTGTGTATTTAATTGTAGTAATAAAAGAACTAAATAAAAATTTGACTATTAGGTAGTTATTAGGATAAAATCAGCTTTCTGCCAAAATAAACCCTCAAGCCTTCCTTTGTTGTACTATGCATATACATGTAGGCCTGCTTTATTATTACTCCTGCGTAACTTGCCAATACATTCCAAGTATTGACCTATATGGCTGCAACGTCTCAAGTTGCAGGATATTCAGACGAAGAGTAAGGTACTGTTAGGGTCGCGAGTCTGCACTCAGCATCGCCAGTGGGCTATGATGGGACTCATCGTTATTTTTCTGCTACTTTCCGCTGTTTGATTGAATAAAGCTAGCCAAGTGCTATGCAGATTGTTTTATTTTATATATTGTAGATCATACGATGTAATAAATGATGCACTTGCTATTCTGGTATTCATCTATTATGGTATTCATCTATACTTGCTATCCTTCGAGGTTTGGTCGTTACAGCTACTATCCTACAAACCTCTGCACTTGGAGGCCCAACAACGTCTACAAGAAGAAGGTTGTGTAGTAGACATCAAGATCTTTTCTGGCGCCGTTGCCGGGGAGGTTAGAGCTTGAAGGTATATCTTTATATCTTGCAATCGAATCTTTTAGTTTCTTGTTTTATCACCAGTTTAGTCTATAAAAGAAAACTATAAAAAATGGAACTGAGGGTACCTCA
Organism: Triticum urartu; assembly: GCF_003073215.2. Lineage (NCBI taxonomy): Eukaryota > Viridiplantae > Streptophyta > Magnoliopsida > Poales > Poaceae > Triticum > Triticum urartu. The sequence continues at coordinate 351,271,794 of NC_053024.1, read as the reverse complement.
TATGCTTCATCTTTTTAATATCTTTCATGAAAATAAGGATTCTGATAATTGTGCCAAAATGCTAGAAGAAGAATGCATTAAAATGTTTGGCACTAAATCTTTGAATGATGAGCATGATTGCAATGTTGTTAGTACGAACTCTTTGAATATCCATAGTACTAATGATGATTGCACTAGTCATGATGAAAATGTCTCTTATAAGCATGTCAATTTTTGTGGAGTGCATAGAGTTTGCAAGTACACACCAAATAGGGAAGATAGATTTTGCAAGAGGCATAAGTATTTAGAAACTAAATGGTTGCAAGAAAGGCTAGATGCTTGTGCTGAAAATTTAAAATTTCTTTGCCATCCTTGTGAACTTTGCAATGTACATGATCATCTAAATCTCCAATGCAAATTGTTTCATGATCGTATCGTGTCCAAAGATTGTGATGACTTGATTTCCCTTGCACATCATAATGAACTTAGTTTGCTCGTGGGTTATGAAGAAATGAAATGTTTAACTAAGAATCTTCTAGAGTTTGTCCTTGATAAAGTTCTTGATTTTGATCTAGAGGAAATTTATATGTATTGTGTGGTAAATTGCATTGAAAATCCTTACAATGCCAATTACATAAAGTCGAGAAAACAAATAGAAGATGAAGAGAATACTAATGAAAGGGAATAGATTTCCCAATATCCTCCTATTCTTTCTTATGATGAATCAGGTAACGAGGAGGAGCCTTCTATTCAACCAATCTCATTAATAAGGAGCTCCAAAAAGAGGATTAAACCCACACATGATGTGAAGAAGAAAAATAAAAGACGGAGAAGCGAAGGTAAAAAGGTATCCCTCCCAAATGATGTTGCTCCTATCACTCATTATGATGATGATGATTGCTATACTATTGGTGATATCCATACTATTAATGATGTGAGTGATTATGCTTATGATATGAAAAGGCGCAAGCTTGGGGATGCTATGTTTGGTGAGGATGACATGTTTGAGAATTTATTTGCTACAATTAATGTTTAACCTCCCAAGTTTTGATATGCAAATTTATTATGATGATAGCATGACCCCTATTTATGATGATTATATTGATGAAAGTGGGTTTGGAAGAGTATCAACTTTAGGAAGTAATGATCCCACTATTTTGGAGGATGTTGAATCTTATTTTGACAATTATGAAAGTGGATTTGGAAAGGTCATGACTTTATTTAGTAATGATTCCACTATCTTGGAATAGGTTTCAATTGATTATGATGAGAACAAAGTTGCTACTTATGATGACTATTGTGATGACACTTATGCTATAAAAAGTAGTGATGATAATATTTATAAAACTTGTCATGATTATGATTACCCTCTTTCTGAACATTACTATTTTAATGTGGAAACAATTTATAGTATTCGAGTTTCTTATGATACTCCCACTATTCCGATTGAGAAGAATCTTGCTTATGTGGAGAGTAGTAAATTTTATATGCTTGTAGATCATGAAAGGAATGCTTTATGTGATGGTTATATTGTTGAATTCACTCATGATGCTAATGGAAATTATTATTAGGGGGGAACATATGCTTGTAGGAATTGCAATAATATCAAGCTTCATCTCCATGTGCTTAAAGTTTGGAAGTTATGCTTGTTTTGCCCTCCTATGCTAGTTGATTATTGTTCCCATAAGTTGTTTGCTCACAAAATCCCTATGCATAGGAAGTGGGTTAGACTTAAATGTGCTAGTCATATTCTTCATGATTCTCTCTTTATGTTTCAATTCTTATCTTTTATGTGAGCATCATTGAAATCATCATGCCTAGCTACGGGCGTTAAACGATAGCGCTTCTTGGGAAGCAACCCAATTTTATTTTTGTTCCTTGCTTTTTGTTCCTGTTTAGTAATAAATAGATCATCTATCCTCTGTTATGATTGTGTTTTTTATGTTTTAATTAGTTTTTGTGCCAAGTAAAGCCTTGAGGATCTTCTTGGGTGATTGTTATTTGATCTTGCTGTAAAAAAGCAGAAAGTATGCGCTCACGAGAATAATTTCCGTTTTTTACCAGAGAGCGATAAAATAGCAATTCCACTTGCAGTAGATTAATAAACAAATTCCTAGGACTTCCTAATTTCTCAGGATTTTTGGAGTTAGAGAAGTATTCGAAACCTACAGATTACTACAGACTGTTCTGTTTTTTGACAGATTCTGTTTTCTATGTGTTTTTGCTTATTTTGATGAATCTATGAGTAGTATCGGAGGGTATGAACCATAGAGAAGTTGGAATACAGTAGATACTACACAAATATGAATTTATAATGAGTTCACAACAGTACCAAAAGTGGTGATTTATTTTCTTATACTAACGGAACTCATGAGATTTTCTGTTGAGTTTTGTGTTGTGAAGTTTTCAAGTTTTGGATAAATATTCGATGGACTATGGAATAAGGAGTGGAAAGAGCCTAAGCTTGGGGATGCCCAAGGCACCTGAAGGTAACGTTCAAGGAAAACCAAGAGCCTAAGCTTGGGGATGCCCCAGATGGCATCCCCTCTTTCGTCTTCGTTCATCGGTAACTTTACTTGCAGCTATATTTTTATTCACCACATGATATGTGTTTTAATTCGAGCGTCATTTCATTTTGTTTTGTTTTTCTCAATGTTTGAATAAAATACCAAGATCTGAAATTATTAAATGCTAGAGAGTCTTCACATAGTTACACAATTATTCGACTACTCATTGATCTTCACTTATATCTTTTGGAGTAGTTTGTCATTTGCTCTAATACTTCACTTATATCTTTTTAGAGCACGGCGGTGGTTTTATTTTGAAGAAATAGATGAACTCTCATGCTTCACTTGTATTATTTTGAGAGTCTTTAGAATAGCATGGTAATTTGCTTGGGTTATAAAATTAGTCCTACTATGATGGGCATTCAAGATGGGTATAATAAAAACTTTCATATAGAGTGCATTGAATACTATGAGAAGTTTGATACTTGATGATTGTTTTGAGATATGAAGATGGTGATATTAGAGTCATGCTAGTTGAGTAGTTCTGAATTTGAGAGATACTTGTGTTAAAGTTTGTGATTCCCGTAGCATGCATGTATGGTGAACCGTTATGTGATGAAGTCGGAGCATGATTTATTTATTGATTGTCTTCCTTATGAGTGGCGGTCGAGGACGAGTGATGGTCTTTTCCTACCAATCTATATCCCTAGGAGCATGCACGTAGTACTTCGTTTCAATAATTAATAGATTTTTGCAATAAGTATGTGAGTTCTTTATGACTAATGTTGAGTCCATGGATTATACGCACTCTCACCCTTCCACCATTGCTAGCCTCTCTAATACCGCGCACCTTTCGCCGGTATCATACACCCACCATATACCTTCCTCAAAACAGCCACCATACCTACCTATTATGGCATTTCCATAGCCATTCTGAGATATATTGCCATGCAACTTTCCACCGTTCCGTTTATTATGACACGCTTCATCATTGTCATATTGCTTTGCATGATCATGTAGTTGACATCGTATTTGTGGCAAAGCCACCGTTCATAATTCTTTCATACATGTCACTCATGAGTCCTTGCACATCCCGGTACACCACAGGAGGCATTCATATAGAGTCATATTCTGTTCTAAATATCGAATTGTAATTCTTGAGTTGTAAGTAAATAAAAGTGTGATGGTCATCATTATTAGAGCATTGTCCCATGTGAGGAAAGGATGATGGAAACTATGATTCCCCCATAAGTTGGGATGAGACTCCAGAAGAAAAATTAAAAAAGAGAAAAAAGAGGCCATAAAAAAAAGAAGTCCCAAAAAACAAACAAAAAAGAGAGAAAAAGAGAGAAGGGGCAATGCTACTATCCTTTTACCACACTTGTGCTTCAAAGTAGCACCATGATCTTCATGATAGAGAGTCTCCTATGTTGTCACTTTCATATACTAGTGGGAATCTTTCATTATAGAACTTGGCTTGTATATTCCAATGACGGGCTTCCTCAAAATGCCCTAGGTCTTCGTGAGCAAGCGAGTTGGATGCACACCCACTTAGTTTCTTTTTGAGCTTTCGTACACTTATAGCTCTAGTGCATCCGTTGCATGGAAATCCCTACTCACTCACATTGATATCTATTGATGGGCATCTCCATAGCCCGCTGATACGCCTAGTTGATGTGAGACTATCTTCTCCTTTTTGTCTTATCCACAACCACCATTCTATTCCACCTATAGTGCCATGTCCATGGCTCACGCTCATGTATTGCGTGAAGATTGAAAAAGTTTGAGAACATCAAAAGTATGAAACAATTGCTTGGCTTGTCATTGGGGTTGTGCATGATTTAAATATTTTGTGTGATGAAGATAGAGCATAGCCAAACAATGTGATTTTGTAGGGATAGCTTTCTTTGGCCATGTTATTTTGAGAAGACATGATTGCTTTGTTACTATGCTTGAAGTATTATTATTTTCATGTTAATATTAAACTTTTGTCTTGAATCTTTCAGATCTGAACATTCATGCCACAATAAATAAAATTACATTGATAAATATGCTAGGTAGCATTCCCCATAAAGAATTCTGTTTTTATCATTTAGCTACTCGAGGACGAGCAGGAATTAATCTTGGGGATGCTTGATACGTCTCCAACGTATCTATAATTATTGATTGTTCAATGCTATTATATTATCCATCTAGGATGTTTTATATGCATTTATATGCTATTTTATATGATTTTTGGGACTAACCTAGTAACCTAGAGCCTAGTGCCAGTTTCTGTTTTTCCTTGTTTTTGAGTATCACAGAAAAGGAAAACCAAACGGAGTCCAATTGACCTAAAATTTCACGGAGATTATTTTTGGACCAGAAGAAGCCCACAGAGTACCAGAGATGGGCTAGAAGAGTCCCGAGGCACACACGAAGGTGGGGGCGCGCCCTACCCCCCGGGGCGTGCCCCTACCTCGTGGCCGCCTCAGGGACCCCCCTGACTTGTTCCCGACTCCAACACCTCTTATGTATACTCAGACTTCCAGAAAGAAACCTAGATCAGGAGTTCCGCTGCCGCAAGACTCTGTAGCCACCAAAAACCAATCTAAACCCATTCCGGCACCCTGCCGGAGGAGGGGAATCCCTCTCCGGTGGCCATTTTCATCATGCCGGTGCTCGCCATGACGAGGAGGGATTAGTTCACCCTCGGGGCTGAGGGTATGTACCAGTAGCTATGTGTTTGATCTCTCTCTCTCGTGTTCTTGATTTGGCATGATCTTGATGTATCGCGAGCTTTTCTATTATAATTGGATCATATGATGCTTTTCCCCCTCGACTCTCTTGTAATGGATTGAGTTTTCCCTTTGATGTTATCTTATACGATTGAGTCTTTAAGGATTTGAGAACACTTGATGTATGTCTTGCATGTGCTTATCTGTGGTGACAATGGGATATTCACATGATCCACTTGATGTATGTTTTGGTGATCAACTTGCGAGTTCTGTGACCTCGTGAACTTATGCATAGGGGTTGGCACACATTTCATCTTGACTCTCCGGTAGAAACTTTGGGGAACTCTTTGAAGTTCTTTGTGTTGGTTGAATAGATGAATCTGAGATTGTGTGATGCATATCGTATAATCATACCCACGGATACTTGAGGTGACGTTGGAGTATCTAGGTGACATTTGGATTTTGGTTCATTTGTGTCTTAAGGTGTTATTCTAATACGAACTCTAGGATAGATTGAACGGAAAGAATAGCTATGGACTCTTGAATAGATCGATCAGAAAGAATAACTTTGAGGTGGTTTCATACCCTACAATAATCTCTTCGTTTGTTCTCTGCTATTAGTGACTTTGGAGTGACTCTTTGTTGCATGTTGAGGGATAGTTATATGATCCAATTATGTTATTATTGCTGAGAGAACTTGCACTAGTGAAAGTATGAACCCTAGGCCTTGTTTCCTAGCATTGCAATACCATTTACTTTCACTTTTACCACTTGCTACCTTGCTGTTTTCATATATTCAGATTACAAAAACCTATATCTACTATCCATATTGCACTTGTATCACCATCTCTTCGCCGAACTAGTGCACCTATACAATTTACCATTGTATTGGGTGTGTTGGGGACACAAGAGACTCTTTGTTATTTGGTTGCAGGGTTGTTTTAGAGAGACCAAATTCATCCTACGCCTCCCACGGATTGATAAACCTTAGGTCATCCACCTGAGGGAAATTTCTACTGTCCTACAAACCTCTGCACTTGGAGGCCCAACAAGGTCTAGAAGAAGCAGGTTGTGTAGTATATATCACTTTGCAATGAGTTTCTTCGTGCTTTTACTGAAGGACAAAAAGGTCCAGAGTTGCCCACCGACTTGCAAGTGATCCAACAAAAACAAGGAGAAAGCCTGCGCAAGTACATTCATAGGTTCATCCGTGTGCATCGCAGTATACCGGGTATCAATGTCGCAGCCATAGTTGCCGCATTCCACACAATTGTGCGCAACCGCAAGATGCGGGAGAAGATGCATATCCGCTTGCCAAAGACCGTCAATGAACTTTACACATTGCCGGACAAATGTGCACATGCTGAAGAAAGGGAGAAGGCTTCTCTGGGAGGAAGGCGCCACTAAGATCGATTCTGACGATGATGATGCGATATCCCCTGAGAAGAAGAATCGGAGACGCAACATAAAACGAAGAGGCAAGACGATCATTCCCGTGGAAGGCTCTGTCAACTCCAGCCCCGCCAAGAAACCCAAGACGGAGAGTACCGGCAAGGAAGCAGCTTCATGCGCTGCTTGCCAGGTCATCGCCGCGGGGGAGAATGCTGGCAAGTTTGAAGGGACGTACTGCAAGATTCATCATACCAACGACCACGATCTAAAAGAGTGTTTCCAAGTTGAGCAGCTAGTTGAAAAGCAGAAAGCAGAGTACGAGAAGTGAGAGAAGGAGAAAGATCAGGAAGGTACAGGTGGATCCGGCAAGAAGGGCCGTGGTGGACGAGGTGGACGCCACGGCAATGCTGGCCATAAGAAAGAAAAGCCCGCCAGGGGCCGAGAAAAGAGAGAAGAAGGCGCAGAAAGTGAGGATGAGGATGATGAGTCTAGTGAACAAGAATTCCAGAATGCAACAGAGGCCGTGTGCATTGACGAGGGGTGCGTCTTTGCACTCCTCCCATCGTCAGCTCAAGCAGTGGGCCCGGGAATTCATTGCGGCGGAACCGATTGCAGATGCACGAAAGCCCCTCAAGTGGTCTCACATGCCTATCATTTTCGATGCCAAGGACCACCCTGATTGTACGACAATGGTCGAGTGCTTGCCATTGTTGGTCTCACCAACAATTCACAACCTCAAGGTCACGAAAGTGTTAGTTGAGGGTGGGGCTGGCTTGAACTTGATCTCCCCAGAGGTGATCGAGAGGCTGCAGATACCTAAAGAAGAGCTCAAGAAAATGGGTACGTTCCAAGGAATCAACCTGAGAAGGAGTCAGCCAAAGGGAAAAATCACACTCCCGGTCAGATTTGGCGGAGATCTGAACTACCGAACTGAGAAGATAGTGTTTGATGTGGTTAAGATCCCCTTGTCGTTCAATGGAATCCTTGGCCGCCCTGCCTTGGCCAAGTTCATGGCAGCTTCCACTTGTACGTGTCGCTGCTATACAAACGGTTTTTAACCCCTTTTCGCGATGGCATTTGGAATCGTCGCCTAGTGAGTGTGGGCGATAGGGGGGTCCTTCCCACACGAGCCAGAAACCGTCAGGGATATGCCCTCCTGGCACACACACTCGGCAAAATGAGGTCATGTGTGACCGGTGAGCAACCAAATGCAGTTATACATACAGTAGTGCTAAAAAATTACAATTATACAGGCGAAATAATTTCCAGTCATAAATACATCCCACACAGTCAGTCCCCACTAGACGTTTCTGTTCGTATATACATCCCACACAGTCGCTCCAAGGAAAATGTTTCTGTTCGCAAGTACATCACACACAATTTTCCCCGTTAAATCATTTGTGATAGTGTTTCCATTGCACACAGTATTAACAATTTTATCATTTGCGTTATTGAATGCATCACACACGTTGCGTAGAAGAAACTGTGTGGCAAAGGCTGTCCATCACACACAATTTTTATGTGGTAAACGTTTGCGCCAGGTGACCTAACACAAACATTTCTCAAGAGGATGTCGTGTGTGATTGTTCATTAATCTAACACGGTTTATTCCTAGAAATTGTGTGCATTATTGAATGCATCACACACAGTATTTTCTCAATAACCATTTGCAATAGAAAAACCCAATTAGCAGGCCAATTATCCTATTATTAATAATCCATTTATTAATCTAATTGACATTTCATATTAAGCACACAATATATTTCATTTTCGTAATTGAAATACATCAGAGTACAACATCATATAGCTTTAGCTCTCAGCTACCCCATTACACAACTACAACAGCACCATGTTTCACATGCAACTTCTATAACCTTTTGAAATTAGCATCATAGATGATACATAGACAGATGTATCTCATCTGGAAAACTGCTGAAGCAGAAGGTGAATATTGAGCCTTCATTGATGTTGAAGGTCTTTGCAACTTTAGGCCAGTGCCTGTGGATGATTTACCGTCCATCCTTCGTCCTCTTCAGGAACACTTCAATATTGAACCGTGGGTGTTGTATGAATACCTTCCTCGCCTCCTGACCATACAGGTGGTTTGAGAGGTAATCATTAGTGAACTACTTTGGAAAGGCCTGAAAACAAGGATGTCCATAAATATCTTCTCTATATTGGAAATGGGGCAAAGGAATAAAAAGGCAAGGTATAATAATTAGTACCATCCTATAGTGAACTGATGTCTTGTTCATTGTGCAGACAAAGATCTTGTTGTTTTTTGTCGCTAATTTGTTTATCCTAAAAATCTTTCCGAGTTTCTTGACTTGACTGATATTCATGGACAACTCATTTCCCCATATGCAAAAATGGTCGAATAGTGGGTCAAAACCTCTGACAGCATGACCTACATGTGCAATATGTAAAAAACCTAAATATTAGACTGGTTCCTGCAATTGCACAATAATGTGCTATTAGACAAAGGACCATGCATGTGCAAACCTCGATTGTAAACCTCAGTGCTTCCCATTGTTTCCCTGCAACACATATAAGGTAGTTAGTCATCAGTTTAAGTGAGGGTTTGCATGCTATTAGTAAAATATGTTGATGAAAACTAAGCACATTGCAGATTTATCAGATTAATTTAAGCCACATGGAAAACCCATTTATCCAAACCAATCAAGATTAAGGACTAGGAAATATAGCACTTGTATATGTTTCTCGTGTATTAAGTGCAGTCAAATTCGATTTATTCCTCACATGCACAACAATACAAAATTCTACCCACGACAATTGGACATCGCATTGCAGAATTGAACCAAGCAGTTAACTAAACACCACAACAACTGAACCAAACATTAACTAAGCACCACATTGCACAATATAACATACTCCTAATAGAAGATCAAACAGTTAACCAAACCAAGCATGCTTAACAACTTGGAAATATAGCAATTGTATTTGTTTCCCATGTATTTAGTACAGCCAAATTCAATTTATTCCCCACATGGTATACAATAACAGAATGCACCCACAACAATTGAACATTGCATTGCAGAATTGAACCAAACAGTTAACTAAACACCACAACAAATGAACCAAAACATTAACTGAGCACCACATTGCACAATATAACATACTCCTAATAGAAGATCAGACAGTTAACCAGACCAAGTATGCTTAACAACTTGGAAATATAGCAATTGTATTTGTTTCTCATGTATTTAGTACAGCCAAATTCGATTTATTTCTCACATGGTATACAATAACAGAATGCACCCACAACAATTGAACATCGCATTGCAGAATTGAACCAAACAGTTAACTAAACACCACAACAAATGAACAAAACATTAACTGAGCACCATATTGCACAATATAACATACTACTAATAGAAGATCAGACAGTTAACCAAACCAAGCATGCTTGACAACTTTGAAAATTGCACCCTGAAGAATTGAACAACACATTTGCAGAATTAAACCAAACAGTTAACTGAACACCACATTGCATGACATATAGAACATATACATTAGAGCAAAAGATTGCATGGTAAAAGTAGATAACACAATTCACTAGAATTTGTTAAGGAAATGCAGTAGCTAGCAAACTAAACATGGGTCCTTATAGTGAGCTAATAAGGCAAGCTACTCCTCATTGTCGGAGATACCAATGACAATTGGCTCCTTGGACATGGAAGAGGGCGAGGCCTCCACATCATGGGTCCCCTCGTCGTAGTGGTGAGTTGCCTGAGCCGCTCCAGGCACCAACCTACTGCCTCTTGAGATGAGGTAAGCACGTGCCGCTGAGAAAACACCTCGTAGTCTTCGTCGAAGGCACCGACGGTGGCCCCAAGAAAATGCCACGAACTGTCATTTAAAGCAGCTAGCCGGACCCATTCCTAGCAGCTACTTCGGCCTGGTCAAGTGGCTCGGCAATGCCTTGCCCTGAGTTGAGGCTGTGAAGCGCTCGGCGTGCATAGAGGGCGCGCGGATGGCCTTCGCCCGTGTCAAGATGCACTGGGCGAAGATGCAGCTGCCGTTGTGGCCGTCGAGGGTCCACCCAAGGGCAAGGACTATCGCAAGCCAGAGCAATACTTCGAGGACGTCCTAGAGGGTGCCCATTTGATAGAGGGTCAATGCTCGAAGGACATTATGTTCGAATGAATGTATCTGAGCTGCCCAAACTTTACATTGTGAAACAAGACCATTGTATGATACACTTGCTTTTTTCTCTCAAGTTATTTTCCTCATGTGCGGACGTTTGTTGTATCTGAGAGATTGCTAGTCGTCGGCTTCAGCCCCCACGTAGACACTACAGGGTGTTCGGAACAACACATGACCACTCTTGTCCCAATGTCTTGGTCCGTAAAGGAGGTGATCGTGCAGCGAACTAGGCAATCAGACAATGCGGCTTTACCACTCTCACTTAGCCATAGGAGTTTGACAATGGGATTATAGGCTTAGCCCCTAGTGTTGTTCGGCTATCCGAACTTGGGTGCTTTAGATGCCTGGCCGGGTGAAGGCCAGTCCTTCGTGTAATACGGAAAAAAATCATGAAAATATTTTAATGTCACCGAACCGTTGACCAGCTCTCGCCGTATCATGATAATCAGTTTTCAGCTTTCTCTACTGAGGTATTTGACCAGACGAGCCAGAAACACAATCGCAGAAGTTCTCCTTTTACTACCTTAGCCGAATGAGCGGAACGTAAGCTGGTAACCACAGGAGCCGGGCAACCCAACTATTGACCAAAGACATGATTCGGAGCTGATGCATATAATGCGGTATTCGGGACGCCGAAGTGTACTATGAAAGTGTTCCAGACTTTTTATTTGTGAATATTTGTGGCTGAATAAAGCCCCTGGCAATTAATGCCAATGTGTATATGTCAATCAGTCGTGAAGACAGAATACATATTATGGAATAGGCCAATACCTAAGAAGGTAGAACGAAATTGTTTCCGCTATATTCTGATTGATACGTCGAACTTGCTCTTTACAGAGAATGCCATAATTATCAGGGCTATTTTACATGCCGAGAATTCAAGGGAAAGCTCTATACAGGTCCTAAAAAGGAAAAGGTGGTCTTGAAGATCCTTTGGACATTCTGCTGCATGTCTGCACCGCTTTTCACCTTGGTGTAGGATCCTTTGAGAGGATCAATCGATCGACGATACATAAGGGGCCTGGAAAAGGGCCCTCGGTACCATATTTAAGTGATGTGGGTTGTAAAGAACCTAAAAATTAGAAATTAGAAAAAAGGAAGAATATGAGGGTCTAAATAGGGTCGAACCGTAGTGTGGACTATGTTTTTAGTGCACCTCCGTCCTCACCCATGGTATCTTTAGTGCATAATTATGTACGTGCGGTACGTATTCCACAATCAGGTGGGGGTTTTGACGGAGGCCGAATTCCTAATCTAGCTCTGGACGAGCCAGACTATCATTCAGCAGGGTAGACCGGACTTGTTTGATAGTGTGCGGGGGCTTGACTACTGATGTAGTATTCGGCTTGATAAGGCAACCCTGTACTTCAGCTGCTAGGGCCACGGTATGCTCCTCAATACGGAGGGAGCGCTCCATGTTTCCATTGACTGTTATAACAGCGCGTGGTCTGGGCATCTTGAGCTTTAGATATGCGTAGCGCGGGACTGCATTAAAACGGGCGAAAGCAGTTCGTCTGAGCAGTGCATGGTAACCACTACGGAAAGGGACGATGTCGAAGATCAAGTCTTTGCTTCTAAAGTTATCTGGTGAGCCGAAGACTACCTCCAGCGTGATGGACCCTGTGCAGCAGGCCTCTACGCTGGGTATCACTCCTTTGAAAGTGGTTATAGTGGGATTGGTTCTTGACGGATCAATGCCCATTTTGCGGATAGTGTCCTAATAAAGCAGGTTAAGACTGCTACCTCCATCCAAAAGGACTCTCGTGAGATGGAATCCATCGATAATTGGACTGAGGACCAATGCTGCCGAACATCCATGACGGATACTGGTCAGATGTTCTCTGCGATCAAAAGTGATCGGACAGGCTGACCATTGTGGTAGTAGCCGACGCTTCGAAAAACTCTTTGTTGGGCGTTGAAGTCCATACTCTTCAGCGGCTAGGACTTGGGTCCATCTGTCATTGAGTGTATCATGTTCGGCTTGGAGCTGCTGCTGCTTCTTTTTTAAGCTTCTCGCGGTAGCGATTAGCTGGCGCTTAAAGTTCTCTTGCTCGAGTGGTTCCTCTGGCATGATGAAGTATTCGTCATTGAGGCTCACATCGTCCTTGGAGAGCGGTAGATAAATACTGTCTTCCGAGTCCTCATTCCCGACCGGATCTTGGGGGTTAACTTGCCCCTCCTGCACATCGTCTTGTTCGGATGTGGGCTCCACGAGGGCTTCGGGGTCTTCGGCACCCTCCGGAGTGTTATCGTCTCCGGTGCCGGTGTTACTGTCTTTGCCACGACGCGATTTTGAGCGGCGTCGCTGGCGTCGATGCTTCGGCGGTGCCTCATCAGGTTTGTCCTCCACCGGATCTTTCCTGTCTGCACCGTCATACTCTTTGGGTGTGTCCACCATGTACACATCAAATGTGGAGGTGGCCATCCAACAACGGGTCTTCGCCTTGTGCGTCTCCGGCATCATCGTCCATACTGTTAATGTCTTCGGACGTGTAATCCAGCATGTCGGTTAAGTCCTCGACGGTGGCTATGAAGTGGGTGGTGGGTGGGACGTAAAATTCCCTATTTTCAGCCCCTAGTCCAGGCTGGGCATAGTTCGAAGGCGATTCCTCTGTGATGGCAAGCGACCGCATCAAGTCTAGAGTCTTGTTTAAGAGCGAGGGTTGGACAGGGAAACGAGAGTCCGCGAGGCTGGCCGGGGCGAAGGCCTCCTGGCCATGCTTGCTTGGCGCGGACTTCGAGAGTTCGGATCTGGATTCTGGGGGCGAGTCCGCCCTTCAGTGATAGGAGGAACCCGATCTAAATCTGAGTTTGCCATGGACTCAATTGCCTCTGAATCTTCGATTGTGCGGTTTGCATCAGAGAGTCCGGTGGGCTCAAACTCCCATCTTCGGACCTGGCTATTTGCTCCGGATCTAAGGCCAGAGCGGCGGTCGGGGCCGCGAACCCTTCGAAGATCAAGTCTCCTGGGATATCGACGACATAATTTAGGTTCCCAAAACTGATCTGATGACCAAGGGTGTAGTTATCAATCTATTCGAGGTGACCAATCGAGTTGGCATGCAGAACGAAGCCGCCGAACACAAAAATCTAGCCGGGGAGGAAAGCTTCCCCAGAAACATCATCATTGTTGATGATCGAACGAGCCATCGATCCTTCCATTGAAGGCATAGTGGAACTCTCAATTAAAGCACCAATGGCAGTGTCAAAACCGGCCGATCTCGGGTAGGGGGTCCCAAACTATGCGTCGGAGTATTGAAGGGAACATGAAACAAGGGTGACATGATGTTTTACCCAGGTCCGGGCCCTCTTAATGGAGGTAAAACCCTACGTCCTTCTTGATTGTATTTGATGAGTATAGGAGTTATAAGAGTCGATCTACCTCGAGATCGTAATGGCTAAACCCTAGATGCCTAGCCTATGTGATTTGTTCTTAGCCTTTATGGACTGAACCCTCCGGTTTATATAGACACCGGAGGGGTCTAGGGTTGTACAGAGTCGGTTTACAAAGAAAGGAAATAATACACCCGAACACTAAGCTTGCCATCCACACAAAGGAGAGTCCCATCTGGACACAGGGAAAGGTCTTCTGCCTTGTATCTTCACGGCCCACCAGTCTAGCCCATATCAACTTGCCCGGACACCCGAGGACCCCTTAGCCCAGGACTCCCTCACCTGCCTTTGGGCCGTGGTGGCGGAGCGGGTGATGGCCAGCAGTGGGGTGGCGGCCACGATGGCCACCTCCCGCCTTCGGGCTAGGCGGCGGAGCGGGCAAGGGCCCTGGCTTTCGACAGTTGTATTATGTATGCGATCCCATCGCACAACACACACGTCTTATTAGCAGAAACTGTCTGTGTTATTATCGGTCTTTGCACACATTTCTGATTACAGACCTGTTTGTCGCGTATCACACACACACATCTTGTTATATTGAACCGTTTATGTTCTCTTTTCTCAACACAAACAGTTCATTCGAGTGAACCGCATGCCGTATATCGCACACACCTTGATCTGGCTGATTGTTTCTTTTGTGTTGCCTAATCACAAATAGTTCTTCCGAGTGAACCGTATGTTGTATATCGCACACACCTTCATCTGGCTGCTCGTTTCTTTTGTTCCTCCTCATCACAAACAGTTCATTGAACTGAACTGTATGCCCTGCAATGCACACGCAACTAAAATCTGAACCGTGTTTGATGCATCCTCCATCGCAAACGTTATGCACCTTTTTTGATGGTTTTTTCACATCCCCGTTTGCGATTAATGCATCGCACATAGTTTCGTGAAGGGTCTTTGATCGTAGTGTCATTTTAGCAGCATCCTGGAGTAGTGTTCTCATTATGCTTACAATACATTGAAGATGCCAGGGCCCATGGGTGTCATCTCCATAAACTTAGATCAGTAAGATGCGGTTATATGTATGGACAAGCTCTATAGAGACGCAGTTGAAGCAGAAGCTGACAGGACGACAGCTCCCACCATGACAAAAAAAAGCTAATAAGCCTACTAAGCTTATTGCCAGCATGGTGGAAACCCAAGATAACGTTTCTTGAGCTCTTCTAAAGTTGTTTCAGTTACGGAATTGTTTTGCTGCCGCATTTATTTTCATCAAATGTAATATGCTGCTTTGTTCCCTATATTTTCACTGGTGGCAAACTTTCATGCCCAATGGATGTAATATGTGTAATAGCCGTAATAGCCTAGCGTTAGTTGCTTCCTTGTTGTCTTGTTTAGTTTTTGCTTGTAGTCACTTCAGTTCTTTTTCCGCGTTTCTCTATTGGCCACAATAACCTATTTTTTAAAACTAGGCCACAATAACCATGGGCAACATACTGGCCATTGTAACCATGGTCCTGCTACCTGCTATAGTGCCATGGGCCTCCTACGGGCCAGAGGATCCATGGGCCTTCTATGGGCCCTATAATCAATTGGCAAAACATGGGTCGTACTATTTGTGGACCAATAATAGAGCGCAATATGGGTCATAAATGGGCTACAATGGGAATCATTTGTTTATGGGCCGACCATAACGGGCCTTTAAGAGGCTGATATGTTTAACGGGCTTCATTCTATCGATAGGCATAATGGGTCATTAATGGGTCGTATTTGATGATGCTATGGAAACAACCCAATGTATTAACAAGGCACAAACCGGCTAACTGTGGCCACGGGCTGAATTTGGCCCACAAGTGGAACAGGCCAGTAACGGACTATAAGTATTCGAATGCTAGAAACGAGGCCAAGAATAAATGGGCCCTTCGAAGGCCGAATGATAACACGGTCTAGAAACGGCCCAATGGAATAATGGGTCGTTAATGGGTATAAAGAGATATACTATTCATTATGGGCCAGTATCACCACGGGCTCTTAATGGGCCTAGGGTTACAAAGGGCCTCATATGGGCTGAAAGACGTCATGGGCCGTACATGGGTGGAAGTTACAATGGGATAGAATCATATTGGGCGACCCAGATGACCCTACTGGGCCTAATTCGATAGGCCATAACGGGTCATGAGTTGGTGGCCTGTAAATGGGCTATATGCGAACAAGCCGTTAACAGGCTTTTTGTGGGCTGGCCCGCTACCTTTTGACAAAGTCAAATGGGTCGTCCTTTTCACGTGAATGGGCCACTATTGGGCCTTGCCACGTGTCGACGTATCATAGGCGCCTCCCGTCCATTGAGTGGATGAAATCTGTCCCAACACTGAGCTGACACGTGGTTGCTCTGGCTATTGAGAATTTTACACGTGGAAAACCCCATTGGTTCGGGCTATTAACGAGTTATCGGATCGAAACCGGAACCAGATAACTTAACGATGACCCGTTACGGTGGATGCCATGTGTCAGTTACCCTTGACGAAAACACTTCCATGACGCGGCATTTATTGTCATGGAAGTGGACACTTCCATGATGATAATTTCGGTATTGTCATGGAACACTTCAACGCCAGCACGGGTATGACTATCTTGATTCTGTCATAAAATCGTCATGGATGTACATGCATGACAGAAAAGATGACCTACTATGAGAAACACGTATCATCACGTAAGTGTATTTTTTTGTAGTGATGAAGGGTCTTGTAGATAGATAGGCTTTCTAGCCTTATTTCTTTTCAGTCGTCTGTACTTAGACAAGATAAGCTTTCGCACGTGCTTGTTGCTTGTATTACTCTGTATGTTGGGTCACCAGACCCATGTTTGTAATATCATGCTATGTATGGCTCCTCGGAGCCTTTTAAGTAAATACTTGATTTATAGAATTAAGTTGTGATGCCATGTTGTATCTACACATATCGGGCATATTGTGTGTATGTTATTGAAATACTTGGTATGTGTGGGATCTGACACCTAGTTGTTTATTCTTGGTAGCCTTCCTTATGGGGAAATGCCTACTAGTGCTTCCACTGAGCCATGGTAGTTCACTACTGCTCCGGAACACATGGATTGACTGGCATGTGTCCTTCTTTGCTCATGTGTCTGTCCCTACGGGGAAAAGTCACGAGGTGTTTACTGGAGTCCTTTGTATCCTCGCTATGACTCGGTTACACTCGCTACTTACCGACACGTGCATTGTTGGGTCATGTATGAATGTGTAACGCCCGGGTAATCTAGCTACAGTAAAACTCTCCTAATGATGCCATGTCATCTGCGGTTACTGTTACTAATCTCGAGTTAATTCGAAACCGCGTCAAATTCAAATTCAAATTAATGTCAAACGGCAAAAGTTTCAAAATATTAAACTAAAATGTTCGGAGTGAGCAGTTAAATGCCAGGGTAATTATAATAAAGCAAACACATTTTTATAAAATGCCTAAATGGTTTAAAATGATTTAAAACAGAAGAGATAATAAATAAAAGGAAAACAGGAAACAAACAAAAAAAGGGGAGAGAGAGTCCCCCCCCACTGGGCTCCGGCCCAGCAGGCCGGCCCTTTCGGCCGCAGGCCCAACCGGCCTCCCCCCACGCCTCCCTTATCCCCCCCCCCCACGATCGAACCCTAGCTTACCCCACCCCCCACTCGCACCACTCCTCTCCCCCCCCCCGCTGGATCTGGATCGGGGAATCCCGATCCCCTCGCCCTTCTCCCTCGCGCACCCGTTGCCGCCTGGACCGCGCCTCCGCCTCGACCTCCCCGTCGCCGGACCCCCCCCATTACCGGACTGCTCCTCTACGGCGTCGTCGCCGTCTTCCTCCTCAACCCCCGCTCCCCAGACCCTACGCACCCCGGTGAGGCCCTCGGCCTCCTCTTCCCTCTCCGCCGCACGCTCGCGCCCGCCTCGTCTCAGGTCGGACGAGCCCCATGGCTCCGCCCCCCCCCCCGCCTGGAGCTCTGCTCCCGCACGCGCCCCCGCACAGCCCCGTGCCTCCCCTCTCGCTCGCCCGCGCCGGGGCGCACCCCCTGGCTGCGGCCTTTGCACGCACGTTCCGCCGTGCCCGTCAGCTTCGACCACCGCAGCACACCGTGCCCCGCCTCCTGCCTCTCCCCCCCCGCTGCGTTGCCGCGCCGGCGTGCCCTCAAGCCTGCACGCGCCCCCACTTTCCTCCTCCCCATGCGCGCACGACCGCAGCGGCCGTCGTGCCCGCCTGCCTTCGCATCGCCCGCCACTGCTGCGGCAGCTGCTACCTCTGCCACACCCCCCCCGCTGCCCAGCATCGCCGGCGCCGCCCCATTCCGGCCACCCTCGCCGCGGTCCCGGTCGTCGCCCGGCGCCGGCGCCCGTCTATGCCACTGGACCCTCTCCTGGGTCGGACGCCCGCAAGCCCGCGTGCCCGTTATGCCCCTGGGCCACTGACCAAATGGCCCCACGGCACAGAACGTTTTCAAAAAAAATATAAAAATATGTCTAACTAAAATTAATTAATTAAAGAAATAATTAACTTAATTAATTTTGATTAATAAACAACTAATTAAACTAATTACACATTAGTTACCTAACTAATCTGGTCTGTTAATTAGTTTATTAAGTAGGCAATAATAGTGGGGCCCACCCCCCTAATTAACACTAATTAGGTTAAATAATATGTTTAAATAAAATGTGTCACTGACCAGTGGGACCCACTGGTCAGGTTGACCAGTCAACCCTGTTGACTGCTGACGTCAGCATGACGTCATGCTGATGTCATAAATCCATTTTCGAATTAATTTAAATAATTAATTAAATTCCAGAAACTAATAAAATCTTTAGAAAATCATATCTTTTAATCCGTAACTCGGATTAAATTATTTTCAACATGAAAGTTGCTCAGAACGACGAGACGAATCCGGATACGCAACCCGTTCGTCTGCCACACCCCCCTAACCTATCGAACTCGCAACTTTCCCCTTCCGGCTCCTCTGCCCAAAAACGCGAAACACCGGGGATACTTTCCCGGATGTTTCCTCCCTTCACCGGTATCACCTCATACCGCGATAGGGCACCCCTAACACCGCTACTTGTCATGTCATGCATCGCTATGCATCTGTTTGCTTAAATATTTATTGTTTCTTCCCCCTCTTCTCTCGCTAGACACCGAGACCGACGCCGCTGCTACCCAGTACGACTACGGAGTTGACGACCACTCTCTCTTGCCAGAGCAACCAGGCAAGCCCCCCCCCTTTGATCACCAGATATCGCCTACTCTTCTCTATACTGCTTGCATTAGAGTAGTGTAGCATGTTACTGCTTCCCGTTAATCCTATACTGATGCATAGCCTGTCCTTGCTACTACTGTTGTTACCTTTACCTGCAATCCTAATGCTTAGTATAGGATGCTAGTTTATCATCAGTGGCCCTACATCCTTGTCCGTCTGCCATGCTATACTATCGGGCCGTGATCACTCGGGAGTTGATCACGGGTATATACTTTATACTTTATACCTGATACATGTGGTGACTAAAGACGGGTCGGCTTGAGGAGCACCCGCGAGTGGATCTTTGAGGCGGAGCGACAGGGCAGGTTCCGACCACCTAGGAGAGAGGTGGGCCTGGCCCTAGTCGACGTTCGCGGATACTTAACACGCTTAACGAGATCTGGGTATTTGATCTGAGTTTGGCCATTTGGTCTATACGCACTAACCATCTACGCGGGAGTAGTTATGGGTATCCCGGCGCCGTGGTATCAGCCGAAGCCTTCGTGACGTCAGCGACTGAGTGGCGCGCGCCGGATTGGAACGTAAGCCTGCTCTTGTATTAAGGGGGC
Source organism: Triticum urartu (assembly GCF_003073215.2). Lineage (NCBI taxonomy): Eukaryota > Viridiplantae > Streptophyta > Magnoliopsida > Poales > Poaceae > Triticum > Triticum urartu. The sequence goes on along the minus strand of NC_053024.1, from coordinate 351,251,852 downwards.
TAGTTCTGCTTCCAGCCGCGTACGCAACGTGCAGGTGTGCTAAGGGCGATGGGCCCAGACCCCTGTGCGCTTAGGTTTAGACCGGCGTGCTGACCTCTCTGTTGTGCCTAGGTGGGGCTGCGACGTGTTGATCTTCCGAGGCCGGGCATGACCCAGGAAAGTGTGTCCGGCCAAATGGGATCGAGCGTGTTGGGGTATGTGGTGCACCCCTGCAGGGAAGTTAATCTATTCGAATAGCCGTGATCTTCGGTAACAGGACGACTTGGAGTTGTATCTTGACCTTATGACAACTAGAACCGGATACTTAATAAAACACACCCTTCCAAGTGCCAGATACAACCGGTGGTCGCTCTCTCACAGGGCGACGAGGGGAGGATCATCGGTTAGGATTATGCTATGCGATGCTACTTGGAGGACTTCAGTCTACTCTCTTCTACATGCTGCAAGGCGGAGGCTGCCAGAAGCGTAGTCTTCGAAAGGATTAGTTATCCCCCTCTTATTCTGGCTTTCTGCAGTTCAGTCCACATATGATACCCTTACTCCATTTGATACCCATGCATATGTAGTGTAGCTCCTTGCTTGCGAGTACTTTGGATGAGTACTCACGGTTGCTTTCTCCCTCTTTTCCCCCTATCCCTTCTACCTGGTTGTCGCAACCAGATGCTGGAGTCCAGGAGCCAGACGCCACCGTCGACGATGACTCCTACTACACCGGAGGTGCCTACTACTACGTGATGCCCGCTGACGACGACCAGGAGTAGTTAGGAGGATCCCAGGCAGGAGGCCTGCGCCTCTTCCGATCTGTATCCCACTTTGTGCTAGCCTTCTTAAGGCAAACTTGTTTAACTTATGTCTGTACTCAGATATTGTTGCTTTCGCTGACTCGTCTATGATCGAGCTCTTGTATTCGAGCCTTCGAGGCCCCTGGCTTGTAATATGATGCTTGTATGACTTATTTTATTTGTAGAGTTGTGTTGTGATATCTTCCTGTGAGTCCCTGATCTTGATCGTACACGTTTGCGTGTATGATTAGTGTACGTTTGAATCGGGGGCGTCACAGAATGTCCCTGTAAGTTCGTGCCACCTTGGTTTGGCCCGTGTTATCTATCATATTGATGCTAGCGACACAATCATATACATGAGCAAAAAGGCGCAAACAGTCCCGGCCAAGGTAAGGCGACAGCCGTGGGGATACCATGCGTGAGAACAGAAAGTGATATGATGTGTAACCCGCTAGATTGGTGTGACTTATGATCAGGGTCCTAACAGCTTTGGTATCAGAGCATGACTGCCTGTAGGATTACCAAGCCAAACTGGTTGAAGTCAAGTCTACCAATGCTTTAGTTATATAAGGGAATTGATTGTGGAAGGGAATGTAAGCCTCTTTTTACTCCTTATCCTTTTGGCATTCTAATTCTGAGTCACTCTCTTCTTTTCAACGGGGTTTAGGAACTAGGCCTTCTCATCTATCTATCAGGATGTCGAGTTACTATTCTGTAGACTTACATGAAAGTTGTCATCCTCTTGGATCAATGTTTCCATCAGAATTCAATTGTTGTGTTGTCAGTTGCCTTGCAGGTTGTCTCATTTTTCATGCTCATATAGCCGTTATGTTGTATGAGTTGTCCCAGGTTTCTAAAAAATCTGATGCAAAACCTCATCCCTTCCTATTCCCGATGTTCTTTTGGGCCAGATTAACCACACTAATCACTAAGTTGAGGTACTCCTGTCGGTGCAACAACATGAGTGTTAGCCACCCTGACTTATGCATAGGCACGTTACAAACTCTTGTGTCAAGTACCAAGCCTCATACACAACTAAGCCAGAGAATCCGCTCTTCGTCAGATCAAGGAGAGCATTAATAAGACCAAGCATTGGAACAAACTACAAATACCTCAACGGAAGCAGCCAACTCCAGACGAGCCGGCAAGTCTAGCCCCAACAACCCCCCTCTCTGTCATTGGCTCCCCACCAACACCAGCGCTCCACCTCTTTCATCAGTTGATCGCTAGATCAATAAGGTGTCGAGCCCGTAGGTGCTTAGGTGGGCGTAACCCGTGCATGTCAACTTGGTGAGGGGTAAACACCTTTTTTGACACCTATCCCGATGGAGTGTCATGCTGGTAGGAGGTAGATGGCTAAGCAGTGTGTCAGCCTTGCTGGGCTTCAACCTCCACTCGATACCTAACAACACATTTAATGTGTTTTGTCCTAACTGCCAGAGTTAGGTGTAATAGATCCGTATCAATCTAGTCACCCGTGTAATGACCTTTTTGCCACTGTGGACCCCTTGAGCTATAAAAGGAGGGCCAGGGCAACATTAGGGGTGGTTCGAACCCTGACAATCCTCATGCATATGTATTCGTGTATCTGTCCTCCTCATCACTTGTCGGGGAGGAGCGCTCCGTGTACTTTGTATTTAAACTCCACCAATACACCAAAGGCAGAAGTAGGGTTTTACACTTCTAGGCGGCCCGAGCCTGGCTATAATCGTGCGCTCCTCATTGTGTTTGCTCTCTGTGTCGATTGCCCCCCCCCTTGCTGAACCAGCAAAGGGGTAGCCCTGCCCCATAGATCGTTGGCTCCACGCTGACATCTTTGGTGCGCCAGGTAGTGGAAGCAACATTGGCGTGAACCAAAGCAACGACCAGCGTGCCAGCTACATGAAGATCTGTGCCTTCTTCATCGCCCATGGCACCCAAGAAAAAGGCTCCAGGACGACAAAACCTTCCGCTTCCAGACTTCCACCACATTCGCCTGTGGATGGCACATGTGGCGCCACTGTGACGGGTGGCACGGCAGCCACGGGGGGCGCGGCCATCGCAGGAGGTGTTGTTACCGTGCAGACCGCAGCGGGGCCAGACAATGGACACACCGAGATGGTTAGCTTCCATGACCCTCTAGCGACGATCACGACAATGGTGCGGGTGATGCGGACGTGAACGCCTGCCTCCCCCGCGCCAGGGCAATGCGAACGTGCAACTCCCCCCTCCCCCGCGCCAGGGCGAGCGCAACCACCAGAGCAATGCCGCCCAGTCCGGCGCAAGTTGGGATCCTCCCGTTGCACCAACCCCAGAAGCCGTTGGGGAGACGGCATCAAGGCACATGTTGCACCTGTCGCGGGATGGGCGTGACAAGATGCTGAGCGGTGTTGTTGTGTCTTCATAGTAGTGCGCATGGCACATCGCCAGTTGATCAAGTTCAAGATCTCCAGGCGCAACTCCTACCACGCCATCCCACTGCCTCTCTCATGATTCGGCAACGAGACCGCAACGTTGCTCCTACTAGCTCCGCCAGGAGTCAAGCAACTTCGTGTTCCTCATGCTCCAACATGCCCCAAATGGCAACGGAAGCGATGGAACACGCCCAGATGTTGCTGGATTTCCTTCTGGTGGCTAAAAAGATGGACGACTGGAGGGCTACCATTCGGAGCTTGATTGAGTTTGCCATTGCGGACAGGTCCCAGTTGGTGGAGCCCTCGCGGCGTCCGCCAAGGATGCCTGCGACACAAGCTAAGGATGATGGGGCGGGTGCTGCACCTATGGTGCAGTCCCCTCCCAGCATCAATCTCGGTGGCAACCTCGATCTTCCCAACAAGACAAGCGAAACATTCAGCCCGATGATGCATCCTGGCTTCCTCTCATCCGCAGACACTGCGGGATAATAGGCAAGTGCTTCTGGAAGGCGGGCGGAGGACGCTCGTACCACCATCCAATGGTACCGAGAGGCACACCGTCAATAAAACGAGCGTAACGGCCCACTCGTTGATGAGCCAGCGCCCCTTGTTGGCAGGTACCTACCTTACGAGGTCGGGTGCCTCCCGTTCACATGTGAGCTGCGGCAAGTGCGCTGGCCATTAGTCCGCGCGTTCAAGATTGAAATCCCAGAAAAGTATGATGGCAATCAGAACCCAGCAGAGTTCTTGGGAATTTATACAATTGTTATGCAAGGTGCCGGGGGAAGAGGCTATAAAATCCTAGCCAACTACTTTCCATTGGTGCTCAAACCAAACGCGAGATCTTGGATAATGAACTTGCCAAAAAACTCCATTTCTTCGTGGTCAGATATTTGCAATGAGTTCGTTCGTGCTTTTACCGGAGGACAGAAAGGTCTAGAGTTGCCCAGCGACTTGCAAGTCATCCCACAGAAACAAGGAGAAAGCCTGCGCAAGTACATTTAAAGGTTCAGCCGTGTGCATCACAGCATACCAGATATCAAATGTGTGCAACCGCATGATGCAGGAGAGGAGGCGTATCTGCTTGCCAAAGACCGTCAACGAACTTTACACGTTGGCGGACAAATGTGCACGCGCTGAAGAAGGGAGAAGGCTTCCCGGGGAGGAAGGCGCCGCTGAGATCGATTCTAACGATGATGATGTGACTGCCCTAGGGAAGAAGAATCAGAGACGCAACAGAAAACAAAGAGGCAAGATGGTCATACCTGTGGAAGGGTCCGTCAACTCCAGCCCCGCCAAGAAACGCAGGATAGAGAGTACCGGCAAGGAAGTAGCTTCATGCGTTGATTGCCAGGTCCTCGCCGCGGGGGAGAAGGCTGGCAAGTTTGACGGGACGTACCACACGATTCGCCATACCAATGGCCATGATCAAAAAGAGTGCCGCCAAGTTGAGAAGCTAGTTGAAAAGCAGAAAGCAGAGTACGAGAAGTGAGACAAGGAGAAAGATCATGAAGGTACGGGTGGATCCGGCAAGAAGAGCCGTGGTGGATGAGGTGGACAATGAGGCAATGCTGGCCAGAAGAAAGAAAAGCCCGCCAGGGGCTGAGAAAAGTGAGAAGAAGGTGAAGAAAGTGAGGATGAGGATGATGAGTCTAGTGAACAAGAATTCCAGAAGGCAACAGAGGCCGTGTGCATTGACGGGGTGCGTCTTTGCACTCCTCCCCTCGTTAGCTCAAGCAGTGGGCCCGAGAAGTCATTGCGACGGTACCGACGGCAGATGCACGAAAGCCCCTCAAGTGGTCTCACACGCCTATCATTTTTGATGGCAAGAACCACCCTAATTGCACGACAACAGCCGGGTGCTTGCCGTTGTTGGTCTCACCAACAATTTGCAACCTCAAGGTAATGAAAATGTTAGTTGAGGGTGGGGCTGGCTTGAACATGATCTCCCCAGAGGTGATCGAGAGGCTATAGATACCTAAGGAAGAGCTCAACAAAACAGGTACATTCCAAGGAATCAACCCGGAAAGGAGCCAACCGAAGGGAAAAATAACACTGCCGGTCAGATTTGGCGGAGATCTAAACTACCGAACTAAGAAGATAGTGTTTGATGTGGTTAAGATCCCCTTGCCGTTCAATGGAATCCTTGGCCGCGCTGCCTTGGCCAAGTTCATGGTAGCTTCTCATTATGCTTACAATACGTTGAAGATGCCAGGGCCCATGGGTGTCATCTCCATAAACTCATATCAGAAAGATGCGGTTATATGTATGGACAAGCTCTACAGAGACGCGGTTGCAGCAGAAGCTGACGGGAAGACAGCTCCCACCAAGACAAAAAGCAAATAAGCTAATAAGCTTGCTAAGTTTATTGCGAGCATGGTGGATACCCAAGATAACATTTCTTCAGCTCTGCTGAAGTTTTTTCAGTTATGGAATTGTTTTGCTGCCGCGTTTATTTGCATTGGCTGTAATATGCTGCTTTGTTCCCTATATTTGCACTGGTGGCAAAGCTTGATGCCCAGTGGATGTAATATCTGTAATAGCCGTAATAGCCTAGCATTAGTTGCTTCCTTATTTATTTCCTTATTGTCTTGTTTACTTCTTTGGTTGTAGTCACTTCGGTTCTTTTCCACATTTTTCTAGTGGCCACAATAACCTATTTTTAAAAAGTAGGTCACAATAACCATGGTCAACATACTGACCATTGTAACCATGGTCCTGCTACTTGCTATAGTGCCATGGGCCTCCTACAGGCAGAAGGATCCATGGGCCTTCTACGGGCCATAGAATCAATGGGACTTCTATGGGCCTTATAATCAATTTGCTAAACATGGGTCATACTATTTGTGGACCAATAACGGACTGCAATATGGGCTGTAAACGGGCTACAATGGGAATCGTCTGTTTATGGGCCGACCATAACGGGCCTTTAAGAGGACGATATGTTTAACGGGCTTCATTCAATCAATAGGCATAATGGGTCATTAGTGGGTTGTATTTGATGATGCTATGGAAACAGCCCAACATACTATCGACAGGACTCACGGAAAGCTCTACTGGCAAGAACTCCAAGGCCGCTCCACCTGCGACAAAGAAGGTGCTGGCAAGGGAGGATGGCGATGAAGGTACCTTCACCATCAGCGCCACCCTAGATAGCAAATATGAAAGTGTGGTCATTATGTTCCTGTGGGTGAATGTAGATGTGTTTGCATGGCAACCATCTGACATCCCGGGTGTTCCCAGGAAGGTAATTGAGCACCATCTTGTTGTCTGCCCTCATGCTCGGCCCGTCAAGCAAAAGTTCAGGAAGCAAGCTTTGGAACGACCGCAATTCATAGTGGAGGAAATCAAGAAACTTGAGGCAGCTGGCCTGGTCAGTGGGTGCTACATCCAACCTGGTTGGCAAATCCGACCGTTGTTCGCAAGGCGAGTGGGAAATGGAAGGTTTTCATTGATTACACTGATCTCAATAAAGCCTGCCCAAAGGACCATTTTGCTTGCCGTGCATCAACCAAATTGTGGACTCCGCGGCCGGTTGTGACCTGCTTTCGTTTCTTGACGCATACTCTGGATACCACCAAATATTCATGTTCGAAGAAGATGAAGAGAAAGCAACATTCATTACTCCATGTGGCACGTACTTTTTTATACGGATGCCTTTCGGACTAAAGAGTGCAGGATCAACATTTGCAAGAGCAGTTCAGATAGGGTTTGAGCCACAGATGCGCAGAAACATAGAAACCTACATGGATGATACCATGGTCAAGACCAAAGGCAAGTCTACTCTGATCCAAGATTTGGAGGAAACCTTCGTCAACTTGCGAAAGATCAACATGAATCTCAACCTTAAAAAGTGTGTGTTTGGGGTCCCCTTCGGAAAACTCCTTGGGTTCTTTATATCACAGCATGGGATCTAAGCGAACCCCGACAAGATTAAGGCCATTGAGTAGATCCAAGCAACCAAGACCATCAAGGATGTAAGGCACCTTGCCGGATGTGTTGCAGCTTTGAGCAGGTTCGTTTCAAGGTCTGCTGAGCGCGCCCTGCCATTTTGCAACATCTTGAACAAGGCAGGTCTGTAAAATGGACTCCGGAAGGGAGGCTGCGTTGCAAGACCTAGAAAGGTACTTGTCCTCTGCGCCAACTCTAGTCGCGCCTAAACCACAGGAACTGTTGCTCCTATATTTAGCGGCAACAAACCAAGTTGTCAGTGATGCACTAGTTGCGCAAAGAGAAGTTGGTAATAAGGAAGCAACCATGGCAGGGGCCCCCGTTGGCGAAGTAGCAATTTCCCCGGCAACGCTAGGTGTCGGGGAGGAGGAAACGGTGCATAGAGAATCGGCTGAGGAGCAAGTTACTTCAAAGAATAAAGTGGTGCAACATCCAGTCTACTTTGTTAGTTCCCTTCTACAAGGGCTACGTCAAGGTAATCGGGTGTGCGGAAGTTGCTCTTCGTCCTGCTCATGGCCTCGAGGAAACTGTGCTGCTCCTTTCAAGCACATGAGATCATGGTGTTTCACCTGCTTTCCGTTGCATTGTATTCTAAGGAATCCAGAGGCAACCTGCAGAATAGTGGAATGGGCACTTGAGTTGTCAAGCTTTGCTCTCAAGTTTGAGAGCACGTCAACTATCCATAGCAAGGTATTTGCTGAATTCATTGCAAAATGGACACCAACTCCAGATGATGAGATCCAGGAGTCAGCACTCCCTAAACTGAGAAGAATTGGGTCTTGTACTTTGATGGTGCCTTCTCGTTGAAAGGCGCTGGTGCCGGGCTGCTGCTCATTGCACCCACCGGAGAGCATCTCAAGTACTGGTTCAAATGCATTTCCCCCGGGAGGAGGCTACCTACAAGACTGCTGGGTATGAGGGACTTCTTGTCGGTGTCAGAATTGCGGTAGAGTTGGGGATTAAAAAGCTGATCATCCGAGGAGATTCGCAGCTTGTGGTGAAGCAAGTTAACAAGGACTAACAAATACCATTGATGGGGGCGTACATGGATGAAGTGAGGAAGCTGGAAGAACACTTTGACGGTCTGCAAATGGAGCATGTTCCCCGCGTGGAAAACAACATTGTTGATCAACTGCCAAAGTGTGCTTCCCAAAAACTACCTATCGAACCAAGAACTTTTGTGCTCCACTTAACTCAACCCACAGTCACCCCATTGTGACACCCAGATAATTAAGCCACAGTAATTCCTTACTAATGATGCCACGTCATCATGATTACTGTAGTTAAACTCGCGTTGGTTTAAAACCGGATCAAATTTCAAATTCAAATCAAAGTCAAAATTCAAAATTGGCAAACATGGAAACTAAAATGTTCAAAGTGTGGTAAAAAATCCCTGGATATTTGTCATGTTGGAACCAACCTCTTTTGAAATCCAAAATGCCCCTGAAATTAATTTTTGGACCAGAAGCAACTAAATTGGCCTTTTCAATTTCTAAAAATGGTTAGACAACTCCTTCTAACCCCATACTTTTTGTTCCATCTCAATATATTGTGTTAGATTTATGTGCCAAGTTTTGTTCATAGGAAAACTCATTTTGTACAAAATGGAAAATGCAAAAGGGAAAGAGAAAATGGAAAACAGAAAAGAAAAGGAGGAGAACCTAAGCTACTGGGCTTGTTAGCCCACCTAACTAAAGGCCAGGCCACACAGCCCTCCCCGCCCCCCGTATAACCCCTCCCCGAAATCCTAGCTACTCACCCGATCCACCACTCCCCCCTGTTCCCACTCCCTCCCACGATCTGGATCGGGGGCACGACCCCATCGTGCTAGCCACTCGACCCCGACGCTCGCATTGACCGCCATCGCCGACCCCGCCGCTGATCCTCGATGCCAGCGCCCCTCGGCCCACCTCGTCGAAGAACCCCCCTCCCTCGCCCAACGACTCATCCTCCTACCCGGACCCCTCCCACTTGACTGGTTCTGGGGCGGGGTGGGGCTCGATCCCGCACCTCCCATCGCCGCCATGCTCCGCCACCGGCACCACCGCTCGGACCCCCCCATGCCAGACTGCCTCCTCGACCCCGCCTCGCCTCTCCATTGCCGGCGCCAACGGCTCACCGCTACATCACCATGACCGTCCCCGACCTCTTCCTCGCCGGTTGACCCGGAGCCACGCTGTCCCCTTCCCTCCAACGTCGGTGAGAGCCTCGCCCCCTCCTCTCTCTATCGCGAACGCACTCCGATGCCCGCTCGAGGTCACCGCCCGCCTACGCCAGCCACCTTCCCCCGTGATGCCTCTGTTCGTTCGTCGCGCCACCACATCGGCGTCGCGCCAGTCGTCCCCCGCGATGTGTGCGTGCGCCCTCCCCCGCGTGGACGTGCGCCGCTCGCACCACGGCCAAGCCCCTACCCCGCTTCACTCGCCGCGCCGCTGCACCTAGCTGCTTGCCGCCACGCCTCGTCGCTCGTGGCCGGGCCCGTCTCCGGCCGCCGCCGCTGCCTAGCGCCGGCAAGGCCCTGCGAGTCCCCACTTTTTCCGCAAGTCACAGCCCCAGCCGGCTGGCTACGCCCATGGCCGCCGGTGCTCGCGCGCTGTGTGCGTGTGTGTTTGGGGTCGGACCCCCTTAACCGCCCCCTCTTCTAATTATCCACTTAAAAAGAAAATGTTACTATATGTGTGAATGACACATGGGTGCCATTGGTCCCATTGACCAGTCAAACTGCTAACTAGGATAACCCAGTCAATGACATGCAGGCCCCTTGTGCCCTTGGACTAAGTCAACGGTCTCAGTTGACTGCTGACTTGGCAGTCAACTGGACCCCACCTGTCAGCCTCTTGCACACCGCTAGGTACACTCTCTGTGTACCCATAGCTTTTTAATCTTTATTTAAGAATTATTAATAATTCCAGAAACTGTTTAAATCTTTAAAAATTAATAGAAAATAAACCATAGCTCGAATCAAAAAACTTTACATATGAAATTGCTCAAAACGATGAGATGAATCCGACGACGCAGTCCGTTCGTCCGCCACACGTCCCTAGCATAATGAACATCGAACATTTCCCCTCCGGTTCGTCTGTCCAAAAATGCCTAACCGCCGGGAAAACATTCCTGGATGTTTTTCCCTCTTCGTCTGTATCACCTAGCACTGCGTTAGTTCATCCCTAGCATCGCGTAATACCATATTATGCTTTATGATGCTTTGCTTGCTTTATATTTATTCTTTCTTCCCCCTCTTCTCTTTGGTAGACCCCGAGACCGATGTCGCCCCTGTGATCGACTACGTCGACAATGAACCTTCTTCTATTTCAGCAGTGCTTCCAGGCAAGCCCCCCCCTTTGATCATCCCGATATCGCCCATTCCATTCTCACATGCTTGCATTAGATTTTGCTACTGTTATTGATTGCTCCTATTCTGATGCATAGACTGCGTTTGTCACCTGCTCATTGTGCCTTACCTGCTTATCCTAAACTGCTTAGTATAGGTTGGCTAGTGACCCATCAGTTACCCCCACCTTGTCCTTGTTTCCCCTGCTTCATCATTGAAGACCAGAGCCCGACACCTCACATCACTTCACGCCCCTTTTGTTGCTCGACTCTACAGAGTTAGCATTGAGTGCCGAGGGTGGAACCTCATACATCACTCCTGATGAGATATCTGTAGTGTAGCTATCTGGTCGTGGTCATCGAGTGTGATTTCCTCCTTAACCACTTCCGATATGGCTCTGTCGTGCAAGCCCTCAAGTGTGAACCTCGAGGGTGGATCCTCTTACGTTCACCTTGATGATTACATCGAGTGGAATTCACCGGGGGTGATTCCTCGGGTTTTCCCCTTGGTGTTAGACACACGGTTACTATGGTTACTATGACTTTACACTAAACCATGTTACTAAAGACGGGTCGGCTTTGAGGGGTACCCGCGCGAGCTTAATTGCGAGTGATGTGGAGTCGGGTTGACCTGGAAGGTGCCTGCGAGATTCTTACGAGGCTGGGCATTCTTAGCCCTTGCCACAACTCCTCGAGACGGGGCGACGGGGTCACATCTTTCTTGAGTCTCTACTTGTTACCGCACGTTCCTAATCCACTACGATTTGGATATTTGATCTGATGGGCCTCTGGCCTGATACCACTAACCATCACGTGGGCATGGTATGGGTGTTCTGTGTCGTATGCATCAGCCGAAGCTTAATAGACATCAGCGACTGAGCGGTGCGCGCCGGGTTAGACTGCGTAAGCACCTGCCTTGTTGAAGGAGGTAGCTAGGTCTGCTCACCGGCCGCCCTCGCAACGTGCAGGAGTTCCTGGGGAGATGGCCCATGACCCCTGGGGGCATAGGCTTAGTCCGGCGTGCTAACCTCTCTATTAAGCCTAGGTCGGGTTGCGGCATATTGTTTGACCGAGGCCAGGCATGACCCAGGAAAGTGTGTCCGGCCGGAGTTAATCGAGCATGGTGGGTAAGTTGGTGCACCCCTGCAGGGAAGAAAACATATATCGATAGCCTGTCCTATGGTAACGGACACTTGGAGTTGTATCCCGGTCGATACAACTAGAATTGGATACTTGAGATGAGAAATGGTTATGAGAAATGGATAGTATGGCTCTGGGATTGCTTTCTCACAGGGAGTCGAGAAAGGATCTCTGACCGAGGTTGATAACACTTCTACTACTTTACTTTATGCTACTCTACTCCCTCCTGATGGTGCAAGATGGTGGTTTCCAGAAGACGCTAGTCTTCGATAGGCTAGGTTTTCCCCTTCTCTTCTGGCATTCTGCAGTCCAGTCCACAGATACAACTCTTTTCATTGATACCGATGCATATGTAGTGTAGATCCTTGCTTGCGAGTACTTTGGATGAGTACTCACGGTTGCTTTGCTCCCCTTTCCCCCTTTCTTCTTATTTCCGGTTGATGCAACCAGATGGTGGAGTCCAGGATCCAGACGCCACCTTCGACGATGACTATTACTACACTGAGGGTGCCTACTACTACAATGGAGGCCACCAACGACCAGGAGTAGTTAGGAGGCTCCCAGGCAGGAGGCCTTGCCTTTTCGATCGTTGTTGCTTTTGTGTTAGCCTTCTTAAGGAAAACTTGTCTAACTCATGTCTGTACTCAGATATTGTTGCTTCCGCTGACTCTTGTGTATTTGAGCTGATGTATTCGAGCCCTCGAGGCCCCTGGCTTGTAATATAAAAGCTTGTTTTATTTTGATTTGTGTCTAGAGTTGTGTTGTGATATCTTCCCATGAGCTTCCTGATCTTGATCGTACATATTTGTGTGTATGATTAGTGCATGATTGAATCAGGGGCGTCACAAGTTGGTATCAGAGCCGACTGCCTATAGGATCCCCCTTTCCAACTCCTTGGCCAATGTTGAGTCTAGTCACTGAAAAACTTTTACTAACATGGTTGTATGTCTTACGGGCCCACGTTGTCATTTGGCTGGTATTATGATCTTTTATTCCTCATCTGTACTCTGGGACTCTGATCTCTCCTCTATTCGGGTTATATGAAGTTTGCTATATCTAACATTAGGATCTCGTGATCACTTTCACCCGGAGAGCACCTTGTTACCGATGATCGTCTGCTGCACCAGAAGATTCCGAGGTTACTCTATGATGTTCTCCCGAGACCCTTGTACCCATCGCCTTTGCAAATTCCCTACCACTGTTATATCCTTATTGATAATTGCATACACATGTCATTCTTACATTCAATCCCATTGATCTTGTTATTACAAGATGCCCGGAACTGCTCTCCGTTGTTCTGAGAATCCTTTGAGCTTACTTCCCTGCAGTTCCTTGTCACCTGAGTACCCCTACGGATAATTTTGTGCACCCATCAAGTATTCGCTCATCCTCAGTTGATCATGTATTTCACAAAATTCTTCGTAATACCATTTGTTCTTCTGGAAATCCTCAACAGCCTATTGTTCTTGAATTTCTTGCTTACTTGCATTATGGTTAATACCATAAGTCTAGTAATCTTATGGTCATCCTTTGCCATTATCATTTTGAGTCCATTGATACAATTTGTTGCAAATTCTCACAATCCTCAATCAGATCCTAGAATTCATCCTTCTGGCTCGGAGTCATTTTAACAGGTGCTGGATCTCGGTCAATCAAATCGCCATCGATTGTACCCCTAAGGCTATTCTACCTATCCATCCCTAATCAGAGCATTGCTTATGATCCCTTGTCTTGGAATTCATAATTCCTTTGCAATTGAGCCTTGAGTTAGTCAGTTGTTTCTATAATCTGATCTCATTGCATTCTATCTTCCTCTGATAGAGTACCAAAACTTGCATCAGTTCCGTTGTAGACCATAAGACCCCTAGTTGGATTATTATCCGGCAATGTCCTTATTCGAAATCTCGTGTGCTCTTCCCTTGATACATATTGCCTTCGGTAAATTGTACCCTCTGCTTATTGTCAACCATGCTCTGCTATTGAGCTGATGTTATATGCTCTGGAAGTTAGTGGTATATGTTCCTAAGATACCCCTACGGGTTGAATCTATGACTTCCCTAATCCGTGTGAACTCGAAAGAGATGTGAGGCATACTCTTCTGGTGCTTCACTAGATAAATATTTCGCACTACAAATTCTTCAAAAACGAGGAGTGAATGAAAGGTTATGCATTGTAGAAGTGGGAGTCGACCTTGAACTTTGTGTTCATGCCCATGGACCCGATGTGGAACGTACCATGAAGCTTCATGTAATAATATTATTCCCCTTGTTATAACTTCATCTTGTATCTATGATTGGTCCTTTGCAACCGTGGTTCTGACTATGATTGTTTTTCTTTGATTACATTTCTCGGACAAGTTAAAGCACTTGTCTTCTACAGATCAATGCATCTCCGCAACCTCTATTTTGATCTTCCTTCGAGTATTGCCCTCCAGTATCTCGAGAATAACAAAGAAACGTGTTGCTTCCTACGAGTCTTCATCTGGTATTGCTTCTCATCGATTTCAGAATTCCCCGGGTTTGAGTTGTTAGTCACTCGAGAATGCCGATAAGTGAATCGATTCCACACTCCGATTCTATAATTGTAAGCAATTTTTGTTGCTTACGAGTTTAATAATCCTTCAAGTCCTTCCTAGCCTGATCGGCTATATCATTATCATGCTAAATTTTAACTATGCTACATGGACTTCTTCCCGGAGCACAATTTTTGACGATGAGCTAAGCCTACATCGATCTTCCTCATCATATCATTTCGCCTTGAACAGCAAGCTTGATTTCTAGTTTGTGTCATACCCGTGGTTCCAATGACCTTTTGCTTCATCATTCCTTTGACTGGATGTCATCGTCGATCGATTACATCTTCATGAAATCTCTCGACAAGTGTGTTGTGATCATCATCAACATTCTGAGCTCCTCCAGGATATCAATCGAATTGATGATGAGAAATACAATCCTTGCCCCTCGATGATTTGTGTTATCATCGACAACATTCTTGTCTTTTCCTCAACACAAACTTATTCATATAATTTTGGAATTATATCCTTTTTGACATGTCGATGGATTGCAGCTAAACCCATCGGCCACATCCCCATATATTTCCTGATAAAAACTTCATGAGATGTTCTAGAAATTCCCGATGACCATGTCAATGCTATCCCGAAGCATGCTTGTGGTACTCAAACATCAACAAGAACATTGGAAGAATAATGCTAAATGTTTCTTGATCATTTATCCAAACACCGTTGTACGGGTAACATCATGAATTCCCTCGCCCCTTTACCTAATTGGTTATCTACTTACTATCCTATCATGGATATCATCATCTGCTTGTCCTTGGGACGGATATACTCCTGATAACTGTGTTTAACCACATTTTCCTTTCCATTATTTTGATTAATATACTAATCATATTTTCCTTTCCATTGTTTTGTTTAACCTTTCCGGTAAACTAACTTATCTCAGTAGAGATAATTTCCTACTTATGCAAACACCTCGGTGTACAATTTATCAGTAAGACCCTGTTATTATTGTTGTTGACGTTCCAGTAACCACCGATGGATGAGAACTTTGCCTATTGGTCCGCCTCGTCTCAATGAGCAGGAAAATGGTTCTCTTTGTCCCTCGCCCTTGGTACCGACGTTGTTGCCGATATAGGGTCGCGCTATTCGTCACCCTGGGTGAGGAATAGTTATTCTCCACCCCCCTCTATTTTACCATCAATGCATCGTAATTTTACGTTACGTAAGTTTTGTCTTATTTCTGACGCAAAATGGGATCGTGAGAAAATATATAATCGCCGTAAAAAATATTTTATGTTATGTAAAATTACAAACGTAAAAACATAGTCTAAAATACACATAAACTGTAAATTTTCTTGTCTTATGACCTATATTTTTATTTTCTTATGTAAAATTTTACGTAGTGAACAAATAGGAATGTAACTATTTGAATTCAAAACGTAATTTAATTATAAAATGATCGTAAGATTACCTCGGGTGTAGAATAACTTATTCTGCACCCTGGGTGATGAATAGTAACACTATATAGTGAACACTATATATATATATATGTATATATATACAGCCGGTCTATTCTGATAATATCTGATAATATTATCAGAATAGTTATTCTGATAACACTTCCGCACTGCACGCTCAATGCAAGTCCACATCATTGTTTGAACCAAGTGTGCTGCAGTACTCACACGAGTGAACTTCGTGTCGAAAAAAACTGCCTGCAGTGTTTTTCCGGTACTGTTTTCGCTCTAATTTTTTAACCGTTTATGGGAACGAGGCGTATAATATACCGTTGAAAAGATATTGATTAGGCGCAACTTAGCCATGTTGAACACTTTTCGAGATTCCTCTCGGTTTAAGAGCAGTTTCAAAAATGGTGCGGGGGATGACGAGTGGCAGCGAGCGTATTTTCGTGATTTTTTTCTAAACTGCTCATCGGAATAAGGCAAATGATACGCCTTTGGAAAGATATCGTCAAGGCGCATCTTTTTAATATCTATTATTTTCTCTAATTCTTTACGGTTTAAGAGCAGTTTTGATTTTACTAAATCGCGGAATTCTGTTTTTTTGAAATTTTTGCAATTTTCGGTACTGTTTGAACTATTTGTCGAAACGAGGCGTGTAATACGTCGTTGGAAAGCTATGGACAAGGCGCAACTTTCATATGTAGAAATGGTTTTGAGATTCCTTACAGTTTTAAGTTAATTTTGAAAATCGTGCGGTGGACGACGAGTGGCAGCGGCCGCTTTCGTGAAATTTTTACAAACCGGTTGTCAAAATGATTCAAATGATATGCCGTTGGAAAGATATCAACGAGATGCAACTTTTTCATGTAGACCACTCTCTCTAATTCCTTACAGTTTAAGAGCAGTTTTAAACTTACCTAAAAGCGGACACTGTTTTTCGTGAAGACCAAAATTATCGTGAGTACTTCATTGGACAGAAGAACGCACTGCTTCAAACGAAAAACCGCACTGTAGCAGGCAGTCAAGTGAACTTCATGATTTCTTTTTGTCGAACATAAATTTTCTCGCAAAAGTTTTTGTTGTCTTTTTTTCAACTTTTTTTTTGAACGAGAGTGGACTGCAAAACTCGCGAAAATGAACCGCAACACTATCAAAAGTGAACCTCATGCATTTTTATTGTATTTTTTCATACTTATTAATTTTTTACGTGCGTTGACCAAGAAAGTGGACCTTTCATCGGACAGAAGAACGCACTGCTTCAAACGGAAAACCTCACTGCAGCAGGCTGTCAAGTGAACTTCATGATTTCTTTCATCCTTTTTCTAACTTTTTTCTAACTTTTTTTTATGAAACACAAAACACATGGTACCTGGTGGGATGAGTGCAGTGCAGATCAAAGGGAAAGTGAACCGCTACACAAATTAAAGTGCACTGAATGGATTTTTTTATCGTTTTCAAACTACTTTTGTATAAATACGTTCAAACTAAATTATCGAGGCTAGTGTACTGCATTTTTTGTAAAATGCTTTTCTAAGTTTGCACGGTTGAGGTTAGTGAGTTGCACTATTATTTTTCATTTTTTTCTCA
Organism: Triticum urartu; assembly: GCF_003073215.2. Lineage (NCBI taxonomy): Eukaryota > Viridiplantae > Streptophyta > Magnoliopsida > Poales > Poaceae > Triticum > Triticum urartu. Next base: position 351,234,688 of record NC_053024.1, on the reverse strand, counting down.
TTTTTTTATGAATGCTCCATGACTGCTGAGATGAGATAAGTGTACTATATCAATGTTTCTCAGAGCGAACCACAAAGAACTTCGTCTGCCCATGCACCGTACTGCAAGTGCACCACCCCAAACCGCATGAATGCAATGCACCGCCACATCGTGTAGATTTTATTTAAACAAACACCCTGTTTTTTGGTCCCTCTGAATCGCACAAGAGGGAAGCTCGTCGAACTGAACTGCAGGACAAAAATAAGCAAACCTTCTTTTGTTAATGAACCGCACGGTGTCTAGATACGAAAACGAGCTACACAAGGAAACTATCAGCATCACCACACCTAGGAATCGCACGCGACGGCAACCAGACTACATCTCCGTGCTCTGCTTATCGGAACAGCACGCAGGCACCAACCTTATTGCATCGCCACACATTGTTTATGGGAACCGCACTGCATCAACGAGTAGTGCATACTGCATCACTGAACTTTTTGAGCTGCATCATTTTTGTCACAGGAGGTGTATTGCACGCAAACCACCGATGTACTGTCAGCTTCCTGCTCGCGGCTTGTAATGCATCCGCACATGGAGAGAACTGCAGCACAACGCCCGTTCTCTCATGGCCAGGAGGGAAGAGGAGCTCGGGGGCGTCATCTGAACCACTTGCCAAAGTGTCGTCGAGGGAGCAGGGAACTGCACGTTGCCCGCCGAAGTGCTGCTGCATGGGAGGCAGCAAACTGCAGCACCCATGCCACGGACGCCAAAGTAAAGATGCGTGCTGGATGTGCTCCGCAACAGATTTGGAGGGAGAGGTGGATGGATCCGCCAGGGGGCTCACTGGATCTGGGGAGGAGAGGTCCATGAGGGGCTCACCGGATCTGGGGAGGAGAGGGCCACGGTGACCTCGGCGCGGGGAAGGCGTGGTGCGGCCCCCAATGGCAGCATATGGTCGGCCGACAGAGAGAGGCGGGGCAGCCGACGGAGAAAGGTGGGCGACCGACGCGGTGGAGCATGCGGGGTTAGCAGCATCCGCACCTCGACCCCGTCTCCTGCAATCGCGGCAGGGACAGCTCCGCCCGGATCCATCGACGGGTAGATGTGCATCGGGACGAGGGGGTGGGGGAAGGGAAGCGGAGTTGAGCACCACGGCAGCGCTGGTTGAGGCCCAGCCTGGGGGCGGGAGGAAGGTGGCTAGGGTGGCAGGGCTTGATCCGTCGCAAGGGAGGCGCCGGGGGGCAGGAGAGGGCGCATCGGGGTGGTGGAGGGAGGTGGGAGGAGGTGGTGGCGGTGGGGTGCCTTGGCGAAAGACAGGGGAAGACGGTGGCGGTTGTGGCCCAGATTTGGAGGTGGTGGTGGAGACCATGGTGGCCGGCGCATGGGGGTGGGGGATCCCAGCAGGGAAGAAGGTGGGGGTGCGGGGGCCCGTGCAAGGAATAAGGTGGGTTGTGGGGGGCGGCGCAAGGAAGAAGGTGGGTTGTGGGGGCGGCAGGGAAGAAGGTGGGGGTTCGGGGGCCCCGGCGGGGAAGAAGGTGGGGGATCGGGGGGTTGTGTGCAGGTGTTCCGGGAAGGAAGAAGGTGGGGATGGGCACGGGTGGGTGTTATCAGAATAAGCCTAGGTGTTATTAGAATAAGGTCTTGAGGGGTGTTATTAGAATAGACCCATATATATAGATACATACATACAAACATACAAACATACATACATACATACATACATACATACATACATACACACACACAAACACACACACACATATATATACACACACACACACACTACGCGTCGTGAACCCTCGCTCCATGTGGGGACTTTCCGGTTCCAAAAGCACGCTGCCACATCAAAGTTGTGCATTCGGTATATTCAAACACCACATGACACTTCATACATATGTTCGGGCCACATGCACGCAGTGGTTGTCTTCAGGCACTCCCTCGCATGGTTATTGGCGACAAGCTAGCCTATTTTGTTGGGCCGCGTGTGGAACGTCAATGCATGACTTTGAACCAACAAACAAGAGAGGTTATACAACCAAGGTGGTGATTCTTCTTGGTCAGTCTTACAATACGCCTTGGTGAGATGCCCCCTCCCACCGACTCAAAGTGTGTGGGGGCGCACAGTACTACTCCGTACTAGATGAACCTCCATGGGGTCGGGGGTGTACGTTAATTTGTGATGCACATGTCAAACATCAAATTTGTGATTTGGTTATTTAAATATCACACCACATCGCTTTCACACACACACACATCGGGCCACCCGCAGGTGTGGTTCGCATGTGGTCTCACCCATCTAACGCCAGAAGAACACATCTGTGGGCCCACACACAGATACGTCTCCAACGTATCTATAATTTTTGATTGCTCCATGCTATATTATCTACTGTTTTGGACTATATTGGGCTTTATTTTCCACTTTTATATTATTTTTGGGACTAACCTATTAACCGGAGGCCCAGCCCAGAATTACTGTTTTTTTTGCCTATTTCAGTGTTTCGAAGAAATGGAATATCAAACGGAATGAAACCTTCGGGAACGTGATTTTCTCACCGAACGTGATCCGGGAGACTTGGACCCTACGCCAAGGCATCAGAGAGGCGGTCACGAGGGTGGGGGGCGCGCCCCTGCCTCGTGGGCCCCTCGGAGCTCCACCGACGTACTTCTTCCTCCTATATATACCTACGTACCCCCAAACGAACAGGGGCAGAGCCAAAAACCTAATTCCACCGCTGCAACTTTCTGTATCCATGAGATCCCATCTTGGGGCCTATTCCGGAGCTCCGCCAGAGAGGGCCGTCATCACGGAGGGCTTCTACATCATCATAGCCCCTCCAATGAAGTGTGAGTAGTTTACCTCAGACCTTCGGGTCCATAGTTAGTAGCTAGATGGCTTCTTCTCTCTTTTTGGATCTCAATACAAAGTTCTCCCCCTCTCTCGTGGAGATCTATTCGATGTAATCTTCTTTTTGCGGTGTGTTTGTTGAGACCGATGAATTGTGGGTTTATGATCAAGTCTATCTATGAATAATATTTGAATCTTCTCTGAATTCTTTTATGTATGATTGGTTATCTTTGCAAGTCTCTTCGAGTTATCAGTTTGGTTTGGCCTACTAGATTGGTTTTTCTTGCCATGGGAGAAGTGCTTAGCTTTGGGTTCGATCTTGCGGTGTCCTTTCCCAGTGACAGAAGGGGCAGCAAGGCACGTATTGCATCGCTGCCATCGAGTATAACAAGATGGGGTTTATTTCATATTGCATGAATTTATCTCTCTACATCATGTCATCTTGCTTAAAGCGTTACTCTATTTTTAACTTAATACTCTAGATGCATGCTGGATAGCGGTCGATGAGTGGAGTAATAGTAGTAGATGCAGAATCGTTTCGGTCTACTTGTCACGGACATGATGCCTATATACATGATCATGCCTAGATATTCTCATAACTATGCTCAATTCCGTCAATTGCTCAACAGTAATTTGTTCACCCATCGTAGAATACTTATGCTCTTGAGAGAAACCACTAGTGAAACCTATGGCCCCCGGGTCTATTCTCATCATATCAATCTCCGTCACTTTAATTTTGCTTTTCTTTTTTACTTTGCCTTTTACTTTTCACTTTGCATCTCTATACCAAAAATACCAAAAATATTATATCTATCAGATATCACTCTCGTAAGTGACTGTGAAGGGATTGACAACCCCTAATCGCGTTGGTTGCGAGTAGCTATCGTTTTGTGCAGGTACGAGGGACTTGAGCGTGGCCTCCTACTAGATTGATACCTTGGTTCTCAAAAACTGAGGGAAATACTTACGCTACTCTGCTGCATCATCCTTTCCTCTTCGGGGAAATCCAATGCAAGCTCAAGAGGTAGCTAGAAGAATTTCTGGCGCCGTTGCCGGGGAGTCTATGCAAAAAGTCAACATACCAAGTACCCATCACAATCCCTCTCTCTCGCATTACATTAGTTGCCATTTGCATCTCGTTTTCCTCTCCCCCACTTCACCCTTGCCATTTTATTCGCCCTCTCTTTCCCAATCTCCTTCTCCTTCTCCACCTCTCTTTTCCGTTTGCCTCTTATGCCCGTTTGCTCTTGTTTGCTCGTGTGCTAGTTTGTTTGCTTGTCGTCATGGCTAGTCTCATATCTTCTCCGTTGTCTCCCGAGAATGAAGTTCTAAATTTTAAACAGAGGTAGGGAGAAAATCTAAAAGATGCTTGGTATAGAATTTGCAATGCTCAAAATAGATCTACCAGGAAGCAATCTACTTTAGTTCTTCTCCGCAATTTTTATGTAGGCGTTAATCCTTGGTATAGTGTAGCGACCCGACCTCAGACGGTCAAGTCTCTGTGCTTAAGTGTCATCCCTGGATCGGTATGCTGACACACACAGTACTCGAGGATTTATAACAGAGGTAAATCACATGTATAAAATAACGTAAATACTATTACCTCAATCCAAATAGCGGAAGTAACAAAGGTTGTGGATTCCCATCAACACCAACGGCAAAGTTGAGTGTAGAAATCGTAACCCTAACGTATCACTTACTCGTCGTAAGAAGTCCTGCAACATGAGACGTTGCAGCCACAAAGGGGCAGTACATTGAATGTACTGGCAAATTCACACCATAGAGAATGATGAATAAAGGCTATCACTACATGCATATTTGGCTGGTGGAAAAGCTCTATGATTATAGGGTTTGCGTAAAGCCAATTTTTTCCTACTGCAAAGGAATAAATTTTATTTAAGTACCATGGTGGTTGTTGAACATTGAGAATGGTTGACAGCATTCTCAATCCCAATTAAATAACATCATTAAAACCCAACAATATTCATTTACAGTAACGTGATGAGATTCACATGATAATCCAGGTACTAGATACTCAAGATGTCCATAACCGGGGACACGGCTAATCATGATTAGTTTGTTACACTCTGCAGAGGTTTGTGCACTTTTCCCCACAAGACTCGATCGCCTCCGTTTGGTTTCTCGCACTACAGGTTGTTTGAGAAGACCGATGACCGAGACATAGTCTTTCAGAAGCGCTAGCACCTTATGATCGGGTAGACCGTACCACCTACATCCCCTACATCTGCTAGTCTACCACTGTAAGAGTTCGCACAACTTAGTCAACTATGCTAGAGCCCATAATAGCTTGTGGCTGCACATGGAAGTTTCTAGTATGAATAGTCTTATGATCCCTTTGAGCCTGGGTGGCAGTCCAAAAGAAAACAGGCAAGTCCTGGAATACCCAGGTGCCTCAATCCACCCAGATGTGTGTTTAAGTTGCCACCTTAAGTAAACCATTAATTAACAAACTCACATCTGTCATAAATACTCTCAAAACCCAATCCACGTCTACGAGCATAGCATGGCACTATAAGCATAACGTAATAGTAACTCCCAAGGTTTGAATGCAGGGCAATAGTTTCCTACCTCATCAACTACTTCCCAATACCCACATGTTATCAATCCTACTCATGCAATGTTTGAGGGTGAAACTAATGCATAAAAACTGGGTATGAAAGGAATATGATCAAAGTGTGAACTTGCCTGCAATGTTGATGAAGATGATTCGCACTCAAAAATCTTGATAGATCTACTCGTCACACTCCGGTCAATCTATCGTAATCAAGCAATAGTAACCACACATAAGCAATCACTCAAAAGACCAGAAAGATCAAAGAAGTCGATTCAGAAAACATCAAAACCAAGCAAATAGCTCTTGCAACATAAAACAATTTCTAACACTACCAAAATTATGTGAATTTGGCCTTATTAGAATGTTTAGGTCAAGAGCTTCGATCTGCAAAAAGAATCAACTCAAACGAAGCTATGATACTCAAGTTATGATCAAACGAAGTTTGAATTCAAATCTGATCTAATTCCAATTTTAAAATTTTCAAAACATGTTTAAGTTGTTTTACCGGATAGAGGGGATCGTAACGAAGACGTGAGCATTGGTTTCGTTGGATTTGGATAAATGGGTAAAAAGTTGTGGTCGTTTGAAAACCAGGGGCTGATCTGAAAATAATTATTCACAAACGGGTCCCTGGCAGAAATTAAAAGAAAAAGAAAAGACTAATAATGAACTTTCGCTAACTAGTTCTAAGCAGAGAACGTTCTTAGAATAGATATAACTAAAAAAACTAAACCGGGGTTTTTTAAAATAAAACCGAAAAAAAACCTAAACCCTAAAAGAAATAACCGGACCGGGCGGTTTACCGGTTCGGTCGAAATAAACCGGCGGCGGCGGATCTGTTCGAGCTCCGGCGAGGGCCGTGCGGCTCCGGCGAGGCAAGCCAGCGGCTCCGGGCGTCGGGGAAGGCGGCGATTAGCACGGGGAGGGGCGGCGTGGAGCGGCGGTTGCCGTGGTGGCATCGGCGACGGTCGACGGCGACGAGGGCAGCGGCTGCGGCTTCCGGTGGCGGTGGCGGTGGTGGTGAGATGCGGCGATGGCGGCGCGATGCGAGGAGGAGAGAGAGGTAGGAGGGGCCGGGCGCGCTATTTAAGGAGGAGGGCGACGCGGTGGGCTGGGCTTGGCCTGTTGGGCCGGCCCAGTTCGGCGGCGGAGATTTTTTTTTAAAGATTTTTTTTCCAGACAAACAAAACAAATAAAACAAACAAAAATAAAATATTATATAGACATATAATATATCAAAATTTTCAAAAAAAGATCCTCTACGACATGAACATTTTTCTGGCACCAAATAAAATACACACAATTTCTAATAACTCAAACAGTGCTCCTGGTCTAATAAAATCCAACAAAAAAACATTTTAAAATACCAAAATGATTTCAAATTAATTTTTCTCCAATTTTCTAATGTAGGGAATCATGTTACCCTAATTTCCATATATTTTATTTTTGGAGAAAAATAATTTGAATAAAACTCAAATAACTCCAAATTGAAAATAAATTCAAAAGAACTTTGAATTTAATTCTTTGAAACTCCCAACTCATATTTCATATAATTTGAAGAAGTCATTTTATCTTCTCTCATGAAAATCATTGAGTTGCATAAAGTTTCAGAATTGGAAATATTTTCCAAATGAAATTCAAATATTTTCAACACCCCTTGTCATTTAAATAAATGGAAGAAGTCATGTCATCTTCTCTCCAGGGTTTCGTGGTGAAAAGAATTTGAATTCACGGAGATCACGAATGCAAAATGAAAGTTTGGGAAAGTCCTTTTATTCCCTCTCATTTAACTTTCAAAAAGGTTTCGAATTTCACTCAATTTCACACAATCAATCAAACAACCAATCAAATCTATCTATTTATTATAACATTCCAAAATTTAGAATTTTGGGATGTTACATATAGATATATCCTCGATACCATTACCGGAGGGAACTTCTTGGGTAGCCATACTTTTGATTCTTATAATGCTATGTTAGATTTGTTTGGCTCACCACCTCTTTTGGTTAATGGAACCATGTTAACTTTGGAGCATGTTATGCAAAGACTTGGAATTATTGAAAATAAAGTTGCTACTATTGAATTAATTGAAAATCTAGATAAAAAGATCCACAATCAAATTACTCAATATGGATCTAAGGTAGGAATGACTTTGAAAAATATTAAGGAAAAGGAACCCAGAGTTAATGAGAAGATAAACTTAGATTCTACTAGAATTGATAAACTTGAGGGCATCATTACAATCTTGGGAACCGCTTTTTCTTCCATAAAGAATACTCCAAGTCCTCCTACTAAAATTGCCAAGATTATGTATGTTCCTAAAAATAAGGGTGAATCATCTAGTAAGGAAACTGCGGATCTTAAATCTATAAGTATTCATCCCAATCTTTTTGCTATCATTAAGGAACCAATTGCTACAAATGAATTTTTTGATCTTGTGCCTAAAATTTGATAATCACTAGAAATAAAGAAATCCCTAAGGGAAATAGATGCCACATCAAAGAATTGCCTACCAAAGATGGCAATACCTAGATCTATCCTCGCTTTTATGCCTAGCTAGGGGCGTTAAACGATAACGCTTATTGGGAGGCAACCCAATTTTATTTTTATTCCTTGCTTTTTGCTCCTGTTTAGTAATAAATAAATTATCTAGTCTCTGTTTTTTTTGTGTTTTTTGTGTGTTAATTAGTGTTTGTGCCAAGTAGAACCGTTGGGAAGACTTGGGGAAAGTCTTGTTGAACTTGCTGTAAAAAACAGAAACTTTAGCGCTCACGAGAACTGCTGTCATTTCTATTTGGAAAGTGATATTTAGTTAATTCTTTTTGCATAAGATTAATAGATAAATTCCTCACGTCCAGCAATTTATTTTAGAATTTTTGGGTTTCCAGATCTTGCGCTAGATACAGATTACTACAGACTGTTCTGTTTTTGACAGATTCTGTTTTTTGTGTGTTGTTTGCTTATTTTGATGAATCTATGGCTAGTAAAATAGTTTATAATCCATAGAGAAGTTGGAATACAGTAGGTTTAACACCAATATAAATAAATAATGAGTTCATTACAGTACCTTGAAGTGGTCTTTTGTTTTCTTTCGCTAATGGAGCTCACGAGTTTTCTACCTTAAGTTTTGTGTTGTGAAGTTTAGAAGTTTTGGGTAAGGATTTGAAGGATTATGGAACAAGGAGTGGCAAGAGCCTAAGATTGGGGATTCCCATGGCACCCCCAACATAATCTAAGGACACCTAAAAGCCAAAGCTTGGGGATGCACCAGAAGGCATCCCCTCTTTCGTCTACTTCTATCGGTAATTTTACTTGGAGCTATATTTTTATTCACCACATGATATGTGTTTTGCTTGGAGCGTCTTGTATTATTTGTTTCTTTGTTTGTTAGTGTGCCACAATCATCCTTGCTGTACAAACCTTTTGAGAGAGCCATACATGAATCAGAATTTGATAGAATACTCTATGTGCTTCACTTATATCTTTTTGAGCTAAGTAGTTTTGCTCTATGTGCTTCACTTATATCTTTTGAGCGTTATAATTTTGCTCTATGTGCTTCACTTAGATATTTTAGAGCACGGTGGTGGATTTGTTTTAAAGAAACTATTGATATCTCATGCTTCACTTAGATTATTTTGAGAGTCTTAATAGCATGGTAATTTGCTTAATAATAATATGCTTGGTATTCAAGATTTGTGAAACTTTCTTTTGAGTGCGTTGAATACTAAGAAAAGATTGAAGCATGATACTTGTTTTGAGATATGGAGGTGATGATATTAGAGTCATGCTAGTTGAGTAATTGTGAATTTAAAGAATACTTGTGTTAAAGTTTGTGATTCCAGTAGCATGCACTTATGGTGAACCGTTATGCGATGAAGTCAGAGCATGATTCATTTATTGATTGTCTTCCTTATGGGTGGCGGTCGGGGACGAGCGATGGTCTTTTCCTACCAATCTATCCCCTAGGAGCATGCGCGTAATACTTTGCTTTGATAACTTCTAGATTTTTGCAATAAGTATATGAGTTCGTCATGACTAATGTTGAGTCCATGGATTATACACACTTTTTCCCATACTTCCACCATTGCAAGCCTCTCTAATACCGCGCACTTTTCGCCGGTATCATACACCCACCATATACCTCCCTCAAAACAGCCACCATACCTACCTATCATTGCATTTCCATAGCCATTCCGAGATATATTGCCATGCAACTTTCCACTGTTCCGTTTATTATGACACGCTCCATCATTGTCATATTGCTAGCATGATCATGTAGTTGACATCGTATTTGTGGCAAAGCCACCATTCATAATTCTTTCATACATGTCACTCTTGATTCATTGCATATCCCGGTACACCGCCGGAGGCATTCATATAGAGTCATATTTTGTTCTAAGTATCGAGTTGTAATTGTTGAGTTGTAAGAAAAATAAAAGTGTGATGATCATCATTTTTAGAACATTGTCCCAAGTGAGGAAAGGATGATGGAGACTATGATTCCCCCATAAGTCGGGATGAGACTCCGGACGAAAAATAAAAAAATAAAAAAAAGAGGCCATAAAAAAAGAGAAGGCCCAAATAAAAAAATAAAAAATAAAAAAATGAGAGAAAAAGAGAGAAGGGACAATGTTACTATCCGTTTACCCCACTTGTGCTTCAAAGTAGCACCATGACCTTCATGATAGAGAGTCTCTCATTATGTCACTTTCAGATACTACTGGGAATTTTTCATTATAGAACTTGGCGTGTATATTCCAATGATGGGCTTCCTCAAAATGCCCTAGGTCTTCGTGAGCAAGCGAGTTGGATGCACACCCACTTAGTTTCTTTTATTGAGCTTTCATATGCTTATAGCTCTAGTGCATCCGTTGCATGGCAATCCCTACTCACTCACATTGATATCTATTGATGGGCATCTCCATAGCCCGTTGATACGCCTAGTTGATGTGAGACTATCTTCCCCTCTTTTTGTCTTCTCCACAACCACCACTCTATTCCACATATAGTGCTATATCCATGGCTCACGCTCATGTATTGCGTAAAGATTGAAAATGTTTGAAAAAGTTAGAGTATGAAACAATTGTCTGGCTTGTCATCGGGGGTTATGAATGATTTAAATACTTTGTGTGGTCAAGATAGAGCATATCCAGACTATATGATTTTGTAGGGATAACTTTCTTTGGCAATGTTATTTTGAGAAGACATAATTGCTTTGTTAGTATGCTTGAAGTATTATTATTTTTATGTCAACATGAACTTTTGTCTTGAATCTTTCGAATCTGAATATTCATACCACAATTAAGAAAGATTTGCATTGAAATTATGCCAAGTAGCACTCCGCATCAAAAATTCTCTTTTTATCATTTACCTACTTGAGGACGAGCAGGAATTAAGCTTGGGGATGCCTGATACGTCTCCAACGTATCTATAATTTTTGATTGCTCCATGCTATATTATCTACTGTTTTGGACTATATTGGGCTTTATTTTCCACTTTTATATTATTTTTGGGACTAACCTATTAACCGAAGGCCCAGCCCAGAATTGATGTTTTTTGCCTATTTCAGTGTTTCGAAGAAACGGAATATCAAACGGAGTCCAAACGGAATGAAACCTTCGGGAACGTGATTTTCTCACCGAACGTGATCCGGGAGACTTGGACCCTACGCCAAGGCATCAGAGAGGCGGTCACGAGGGTGGGGGGCGCGCCCCCTACCTCGTGGACCCCTCGGAGCTCCACCGACGTACTTCTTCCTCCTATATATACCTACGTACCCCCAAACGAACAGGGGCGGAGCCAAAAACCTAATTCCACCGCTGCAACTTTCTGTATCCATGAGATCCCATCTTGGGGCCTGTTCCGGAGCTCCGCCGGAGAGGGCCGTCATCACGGAGGGCTTCTACATCATCATAGCCCCTCCGATGAAGTGTGAGTAGTTTACCTCAGACCGTCGGGTCCATAGTTAGTAGCTAGATGGATTCTTCTCTCTTTTTGGATCTCAATACAAAGTTCTCCCCGTCTCTCGTGGAGATCTATTCGATGTAATCTTCTTTTTGTGGTGTGTTTGTTGAGACCTATGAATTGTGGGTTTATGATCAAGTCTATCTATGAATAATATTTGAATCTTCTCTGAATTCTTTTATGTATGATTGGTTATCTTTGCATGTCTCTTCGAATTATCAGTTTGGTTTGGCCTACTAGATTGGTTTTTCTTGCCATGGGAGAAGTGCTTAGCTTTGGGTTCGATCTTACGGTGTCCTTTCCCAGTGACAGAAGGGGCAGCAAGGCACGTATTGCATCGTTGCCATCGAGGATAAAGATATGGGGTTTATTTCATATTGCATGAATTTATCTCTCTACATCATGTCATCTTGCTTAAAGCATTACTCTGTTTTTAACTTAATAATCTAGATGCATGCTGGATAGCGGTCGATGAGTGGAGTAATAGTAGTAGATGCAGAATCGTTTCGGTCTACTTGTCATGGACGTGATGCCTATATACATGATCATGCCTAGATATTCTCATAACTATGCTCAATTCCGTCAATTGCTCAACAGTAATTTGTTCACCCATCGTAGAATACTTATGCTCTTGAGAGAAACCACTAGTGAAACCTATGGCCCCCGGGTCTATTCTCATCATATCAATCTCCGTCACTTTAATTTTGCTTTGCTTTTTTACTTTGCCTTTTACTTTTCACTTTGCATCTCTATACCAAAAATACCAAAAATATTATATCTATCAGATCTGACTCTCGTAAGTGACCATGAAGGGATTGACAACCCCTAATCGCGTTGGTTGCGAGTAGCTATCGTTTTGTGCGGGTACAAGGGACTTGAGCGTGGCCTCCTACTGGATTGATACCTTGGTTCTCAAAAACTGAGGGAAGCACTTAGGCTACTCTGCTGCATCATCCTTTCCTCTTCGGGGAAATCCAACGCAAGCTCAAGAGGTAGCACACACGGTCCACATTTGATCCGAAGCAAAGGGGGTTGACCATGATGTACTCCTTTCGGTTTTGTGTTACGGTAGGGTGAGATGTCAGACCTAGCTATTTGGGGGCATGCGTTCATAGCTAGGATTCCCCTCCCGGCAACACGAAGTGTGTGTGTGGGGGGGGGGGCTAGCAATAATAACATGCGCTTTGTGCGATAGGTGCCACATCAAAGTTGTGCATTGGGTATTTGAACATCAAACCACCCTTTTCATACATATATTTGGTCCACATGAAGTGTGTTCATGTTTTGACCATTTCCCGTGTTTTTTGGCCAAATTTATAAACAACATACGAGTCGGACGCAACAACCATCTATGATCAGGTACGAAACAAACACGGTTCCCTAGGACTACCCGCCTGCCGTGCCCCTGCCCCTGTCACCCACATGATCACAGTAGATGAGGCTCCACGAGGCTTCCCTCCCCCTCTCGAAAATATCTACTCCCTCGCAATCTCAAAAATATCTACCATCCTAGATGGTTTTTCTGTTTGATAGCACCCGATTAGTATGTATGGACCATGTGCGATGTCTGTTACTCCCGCTCTGCTTCAATTGGTAGATCCAATTTTTCAGTAGCCCCGACATTTTACTCCCGCTTGCATCCGTCGCAATCTCAAAAATATCTGCTAGGCTGGAGTGTTTTTCTATTTGATAGCACATTATTATTTTGTTTTAACCGTCTGTGATGTTCGTTACTCCTGCCCCGCTCTGCTTCAATCCCTCGATCCAAATTTTCAGTAGCGCGCCACCTTGGACCCCTCACTGGTATAGCGACGTGCTATACAAACGGTTTTTAACCCCTTTCTGCGATGGCATTTGGAACCGTCGCCAAGTGAGTGTGGGCGATAGGGGGGGTCCTTCCCATAGGACCCAGAAATCGTCGGGGATAGGCCCTCCTAGGACACAGGCTGAGGCCGTGTGCGACCGGGCAAGGCATCGAAACCCAATCATTTCCATAGGTATGTACATCCCACACGGTAATCCGAGAAAAACATTTCCATAGGTATGTACATCCCACACAGTGAATCCCAGAAAATCATTTCCATAGGTATGTACATCCCACACGATGGATCCCAGAAAATCATTTCCATAGGTATGTACATCCCACACGGTGAATCCTAGAAAAATATTTCTGTAGGTATGTATATCACACACAGTTCTTTGTGTGGAAACGTTTGTGCAAGGTAGCCTAACGCAAATAGTCCGCTGCCGGAAGCCATGCATGATTGTTAGTTGATTGAACATGCCTACTTTCTAGAAACCGTGCGGGTTGTTTGAGTTCATCGCCCACGGTGTTGTCTGAGTAACCGTCTACAATAGAAAACCCCAATAAGTAGGGTAATTAGCCTATTATTGATAATCCATGTACTAATCAAACTGATATTTCTTATAAAACACGCCGGATATTTCATATCTGTATAAAAGAAACCAGGATTTCATAATCAAATTACATCAGATAGCTTCGGCACGCAGTTACGCCATTACACAACAGCACCAAGTTTCACATGTAGCATCAAAAACTTTTGGAAAGTAGCATCATACATGGTAAATAGATAGATGAATCTCATCTGGGAAAGTGGAGAAGCGGAAGGCAAATATTGAGCCTTCAGTGATGTTGAATGTCCTTGCAACTTTAGGCCAGTGGCTATGGATAATTTCCCGCCCAACCTTCGTCCTCTTCAGCAAGACTTCAATATTGTATCGTGTGTGTTGAATGCATACCTTCCTCGGCTCTTGACCATGCAGGTGGTTTGAGAGGTAATCATCGGTGAACTGCTTTGAAAAGTACTGAATACAAAGCTATGCATAAATCGCTGTTGTAAATTTTGAAATGGCGCAAGGGGTAAAAACAAGGTAAAAGAGTTGGTACCATCCTATAGTTGACTGATGTCTTCTTCATTGTGCAAACAAAGATCTTGCTATTATTCGTCGCAAGTTTCTTCATCCTAACAATCTTTCTGAGTTTCTTGACTTGACTGATATTCATGGACATCTCATGTCCCCATATGCAAAATGGGTCGAACAGTGGGTCTAAGCCTCTGACAACAGGACCTACATGTGCAAGACCAAATTGGAAGAAACCTAAATATTAGAATGATTCCTGCAACTGCACAATAATGTGCTATTAGCCAAAGGACCCTGCTTGAACAAACCTCAATGGTAAACCGCAGTGTCTCCCATTGTTTCCCTACAACACACATAAGGAAGATCTTGATCAGGTTAACTGAGAGTTGCCATACTATCAGTAGAATATGTATTGAGTACAACCAAATTCGATTGGTGTCACATGCATAACAATACAAAATTGTACCCACGACAAATGAAAATCAAATTGCAGAACTGAACCAAACAGTTAAATGGACAACAGACCAAATGAACCAAAATAGTTAACTGAGCACGACATTGCAGAATACAAACATGTACTAGAAGATAAGACAGTTAACAAAACAAAGCATGCTTGAGAACAGTACTATGAAATGTAGCAATTGTTGGACCAAAGTGTTAACTGAACATTATATTTTAGAGGACTAAACTGTTAACTAAACATCGGATTGCATATTAACATTACAGAGGACAAATCACTAGAAGGCACTGGCGGTGGCCTCGAGAAAACAACACAAACTATATTTTAAAGTAGACAACCGTGTGGCGGTGTCGACGGTGGCCTCGAAGAGGAGGTGCTCCTCCAAGATCTAGCGGTCGACACACATGGCAGCCGTAGCCACCTCGTGCGCGTGTGCGGCCGCATGCTACTGAGCTCCACATTATACTGCGTGCAAAATGGCTGTGGGCGGCACTTAACTGGACGAGTGGGCAGTGATTTCAGCAGAAGGTGTCGCGCCGTCGGTCGGGGCATGTGGGACTGCAAAGGAGAAGGATGGTGTGGGTGGCTGTGGATTACCTGACCATATCGACGAGGCCGCGCAACAAGAAGAAGGGTCGGAGGCAAGGAGGCCGCACAGCAAGAAGAAGGGTCGCCGGCGAGGAGGCAGCGCTGCAAGAAGGGTCGCCAGTGAGGAGGCGGCGCTGCAAGAAGAAGGGTAGCCGGCGAGGAGGCGGCGCTGCAAGAAGAAGGGTCACCGGCGAGGAGGCTGAGCTTCTAGTAAGAAGCAGTGAAGGTTTGAACTTGGAAAGCAAGGAGGAACAGTGGAAATGTGGCTTTTGGTAGGAGGGAGGGGGCGGGGAGATAGATATTTCCACTGTGGCAAAAAAATTTCGCTCGGTGCCACGAGAAATTGGCGCGCAAGTGTGGTTCAAGTGGGGGTGGTGGACTATAGACGACGAAGCTTCCTGCATAAGCCAGACAAGACGGTGTGCCAAGATATTTTATATCGCATCCCACACGATTCTTTCTAGTAAACTGTTTGTGGTATACCTGGTTTTTTCATTATGTTTTGAAAGACAAAATGGTGTTACGGAGGGAAAGTATGGTGTTTGAATTGCTAGAACATTTATGTACAGTGAACGTGCTACTAGTCCATGAGTGTCATCTTTAAATTTGGAATTATTCCGGGTTCGTTTGGCATTTTTATGCATTAATTGAGTTAGTGGGCATTTAATGTGCATAATTCAAATTTGAACTACAAGCACATGCTCCAATGCACCAAGGTTGTTGAAAAATCACATGTGTGTCTTTGGGTGAATTTATAGGTCCCATGCAAGAAATGGGAATGAAATTCAAACATCTGGGCGTCGTGGCTCGGCCAAAAAGATTGAGAAACTTGGTTTTTTAATTTCTGTAAATCCAAGACACGCCTGAAAATCACGAAACTTGGCATGGTGTCATGACATGGCACCAACATGCTGCGGTAATTTTTTTAGCCGAATTGGGACAAGCTTTGGTGTAAGCTTTTTGCAAATAGGACCTTCCCTCAAGAAAGCTCGTGGTTCCAAGAGGGAGCGTGTCACCTTCGTGTGCGAGACGAGATACGTGCACTGCCTTCTCCTGGCTTAATGTTTTTACACGGGTAGATTTGACCAAATAGAAGTATCGTGCTAAATTTTGGAATTATTCTGGGTTCGTTTGGCCTTTTGTATACATTAATTGAGTTTCTGCGCATTTAATGTGCATAATTCAAATTTGAACTACAAGCACATGCTCCAGTGCACCAAAGTTGGTTGAAAAATCACATGTGTGTCCTTGGGTGAATTTCGGGGTCCCATGCAAGAAATGGGAATGGAATTCAAACATCTGGGCGTCGTGGCTTGGCCGAAAAGATTGAGAAACTTGGTTTTTTAATTCCTGTAAATCAAAAACACGCCTGAAAATCATGAAACTTGGCATGGTGTCATGACATGGCACCAACATGTAGCGGTAATTTTTTTTTGCCGAATTGGGACAAGCTTTGGTGTAAGCTTCTTGCAAACCGGAGCTTCCCTCAAGAAGGCTCGTGGTTCCGAGAGGGAATGTGTCACCTTCGTGTGCGAAACGAGATACGTACACGGCCTTGTCCCGCCTTAATTTTTTTACACAGGCAGATTAGACCAAATAGAAGTATCGTGCTAAATTTTCGAATTATTCCGGGTTCGTTTGGCCTTTTTATACATTAATTGAGTTTCTGCGCATCTAATGTGCATAATTCAAATTCGAACTACAAGCACATGCTCCAGTGCACCAAAGTTGGTTAAAAAATCACATGTGTGTCCTTGGGTGAATTTCTAGGTTCCATGCAAGAAATTGGAATGAAATTCAAACATCTGGGCGTCGTGGCTCGGCCGGAAAGATTGAGAAACTTGGTTTTTTAATTCCTGTAAATACAAATCACGCCTGAAAATCATGAAACTTGGCGTGGTGTCTTGACATGGCACCAACATGCTACGGTAAATTTTTTGGCCGAATTGGGACAATCTTTGGTGTAAGCTTCTTGCAAACCGGAGCTTCCCTCAAGAAGGCTCATGGTTCCGAGAGGGAACGTGTCATCTCTGTGTGCGAAATGAGATACGTACACTGCCTTCTCCCGCCTTAATTTTTTTACACAGGCAGATTAGACCAAATTGAAGTATCATGCTAAATTTTGGAATTATTCCGGGTTCGTTTGGCCTTTTTTATACATTAATTTAGTTTTTGCGCATTTAATGTGCATAATTCAAATTTGAACTACAAGCACAGCCTCCAGTGCACCAAAGTTGGTTGAAAAATCACATGTGTGTCCTTGGGTGAATTTCTAGGTCCCATGAAAGAAATGAGAATGAAATTCAAATATTTGGGCGTCATGGCTCGGCCGGAAAGATTGAGAAACTTGGTTTTTAATTCCTATAAATCCAAAACACGCCTGGAAATCATCAAACTTGGCATGGTGTCATGACATGGCACCAACATGCTACAGTAATTTTTTTGGCCGAATTGGGACAAGCTTTAGTGTAAGCTTCTTGGAAACTAGAGCTTTCCACAAGAAGGCTCGTGGTTCCAAGAGGGAACGTGTCACCTCTGTGTGCGAAACGAGATACGTACACTACCTTCTCCCGCCTTAATTTTTTACACAGGCAGATTAGACCAAATAGAAGTATCGTGCTAAATTTTGGAATTATTTCGGGTTCTTTTTGCCTTTTATACATTAATTGAGTTTCTGCGCATTTAATGTGCATAATTCAAATTTGAACTACAAGCACAGGCTCTAGTGCACCAAAGTTTGTTGAAAAATCACATGTGTGTCATTGGGTTAATTTCTAGGTCCCATGCAAGAAATGGGAATGAAATTTAAACATCTGGGCGTCATGGCTCGGCCGAAAAGATTGAGAAGCTTGGTTTTTTAATTCCTGTAAATCAAAAACACGTCTGAAAATCATGAAACTTGGCATGGTGTCATGACATGGCACCAACATGTTGTGGTAATTTTTCTGTCTGATTTGCGAAGGCGCACACATTAACAATCAATAAAGTAATTTTGGAACAATTGCTGTCATGTTACAAATCGAAAACACAAGTATTATTGAAACCGTGGGCGTTCTATTTACCAATTACGTGCTGCCACACGTTCCCTTTTTTATTGGCTAGGAAGTGTCGCGTGGGGTAGCTATTTGAGTACGGGAAGCGTGCGATCAGACCCCTGTGCATGCTCATCGGGAGGAGAGCCCTTTGACCGCTACCCACCATCACCTCCCTCCCAACGTCTCCATTAATGGCGCTCGAGCCCCTGTTCTACGGCGTGGCTATATGTCTCACTGGACTGAGATTTAAGAGAGAGAAATGAAAATATGAAAAGAAAGTTTTGCACGGATCTTGATGTAAGATCTGAGGGACCTATATAGCGTCGACTGCGACTTATAGCAAGCATGATGAATATAAGGACGATGACAGTGGATAATAATTGTCGGTGTTCTGGGAATGGGGGTCCCCAGACTTGCCTGCCTGCGGCCTGCGGCATGGCTCAAAAGGGGGCTCAGCACGGCCCATCTTCATTAACACAGACCCAAGACCCTCGCGAGGGGCCAAGCCTCGCGGGGCGGACGACACGGAGCTTCCTCGGGCACGGCCTCATCAGGCTGGCTCGCAAGGAGGCGGAGAGATCAAGGAAGGGTACCTCACGAGGTGCCCGTGACGCAAGCCATGACGACCGAAGGCGCCAGGCGGGCGCCAGCCGTGCAGTGTCCTCCTTTCCTCTTTGGTGCAAAGGGAGCAAGCGCAGGCGAGAGCATCAAGCAAAGGCACCCGTTTCGGTGCAACGAGACCAAGACCAGTCCAACGGCAGGAAGGAAGTCATTGTGGAGCCCAAGCCAGCGTCACCACCAGAGCCTTTGGCAGGCGAGGACCAACTTTAGTCAGGATAAGTGTACTAGATGTTCCCCTTCAAAATGGCCAATTGTTGGCGCCCTTCCCGCTCAATATTTGGGGAAGAGGCCCAGGGCCTTTGCCTATAAATAGGACTAGCCACCCACAGGGAAGAGAGGAGGGCGATCAAGAGATCGGATCAGATCGAAATCATAGAGAGAATCGAGAAGAGAGAGAGAGAAGGGTGACTGAACTCCTCCCAGCAGTTCATCCCCCCAACCAAGAACAGACCCTCGCGAGGCTGTTCTTCCTTGTATTGCTCATCATCATCAGCCCAAGAGGCAATCCACCACACCACACACTGGAGTAGGGTATTACACCACAACGGTGGCCCGAACCAGTATAAACCCTGTGTCTCTTGTGCTGTTCTTTCCATAGCTTAGATCTTAGCGAGGCGGAGGGGTGCAGGTAGGTAGAAGGCGAAATCTCCGCGCACCCCAGTGTTCGAACCTCAAGGGTCTGCCGGAACCCGAAATCCGACAATAATTGTCTTACATATTTAGTAACATAATTAAAAAAAGCCACATGCGGCAACGCCCGAAATACACAAGGGCAAAAGAAGAAGGAAGACAACGATCTGGCTCGCTGATCTCTACGTTGCTGCAGGCCGTGGGAACTAGTCTCCGCGGTGAGCGGCAATGAGATCTTTCTTGTCCTCAAGATGCTACTTGAGAGCATCCACGGATTCTTCCACCAGCCTTCTGCGCTCGATGCGTAGCATGGCATTCTCATCCATAAGTTTCTCGACGATATCGTCATTCCTCTTCAACAAGGCAGTGGTCTCCACCTGCTGCTCCGCACTTCCGAAGATCTTCGCCCTCAGTAGGTTGTGCTCGGCCCGGAGCTTCGCGTTGCTCTCATTTAGTTGCCGGATGATGCCGGCAAAAGAGGCTTTCATGTCGTCCTGCAACCTCACCCAGCCGGAGATCTAATCCATCTGGGTATGGACGATCGCATGCATGCGCCTGTAAGAGTCCTCACCTGCCCGCGAGACATTTTCCCAGTCTGCTACGGCGTGGGAGGACATCTCTGCTGCATTCGTGGTGTGGTGGGACATCTCTTCTGCTTCCGCGGTGCGGCCAGACTAGTCTGCCACATTGACGGCGCAGCGGGACCTGCGTGCTGCTTCAGCAGCGCGGTGGGACCTCGGTGCTGCTACGGCCATGCCGCGGGACATGCCGGATGCGTTTGCGGCGAGGCGGGACATCTCTCATGCTTCCGCTTCCATGCTCGTGTCTCCCTGGTGGCAATCTCTCGACCCAAAACTCACGCTGACCATGGCAGACGCAAAGGGAATGATGATGAATGACTTTATTTTTGTGGATGAGGAGTTGAGGAGGAATGTGCAGTCATATTGGAGTAGTAGTATTTATAACCGAGTAGTAATATGCTCCTAAGTGGGAACCGTTTAGGTTTTGATCGGTGTGAATAGGTTTGCAATTTGGAATGTGACGGGACGCATGCTCAAAATTTATTGACGGTTATAAGTGTGGCACTATTCTCGGAAGGCGTAATGTGGGCACGTACGCCTTCTTGGTTTCGTACGCGGCATTTTCACCATAGGGTGCACCACAATAGGCAACGTCAGCACACGTCTTGTTCCAACAACTGTGCGCGCTCGTTACTACCATCGCTCATGCTTCTTTTAATTAGAATGTGTGTGCCCGTCTAGTGCACATACGTTGATCTATCTAACTGTTTCAGTTTGTTGTGGCCAATCGTAAACAGTTCATCCATGTGAAGTGTATGCCATCAATCGCAGACACTTTGATCTGGCTGACCCATTTCTATTCTGTTTCCTAATCACAAATAGTTAATCCTTCTGAAGCGTATGCCCTCAATTACACACACCTTGATCTGGCTGACCATTTCTTTTGTGTTGCCTAATCACAAACAGTTCATTCGAGTGAACCGTATGCTGTATATCGACATGCCTTCATCAGGCTGCCCGTTTCTTTTGTTCCGCCTCATCGCAAATAGTTCATTGGACTGAACCGTATGCCCTGCATCGCACACGCAACTCAAATATGAACTGTGTTTGATGGCTCCGCCATTGCAAACGTTTTGCACCTTTTTTGATGGTTCTTTTACACCACTGTTTACGATTATTGCATCGCACATAGTTTCGTCGAAGGGTTTCTGATTGTAGTGTTGCATTAGCAGCATCCTGTAGTAGTTCCCTCCACACACACACCCCCTAAATCCTTCGCTCACCCCAAATCCCCCGCTCACACACATACACACCACCCCTCCCTCGCTCCAAACCTAGCTAGGTTTCCGCCGCCACGTCGCCTCCATCATCAACCTCTATCAGTCTGCCTATGCAGTTTACCCACCGATATACATACCCTCGCCGCCCTGAGTTTATTAGATGACGCCTGCGAAACGCCCCCTTTCCCAGAGATCCCCATCCCCACCCTCCCCCACTCTAGAGCATCGCAGCGTAAGCCTGGCTACACTTCCCGGGGACCTCGAGGAGGGAATGGCCCAAAAGAGCTTTACCACCACCTCGTCGCCCGACGTCGGCGTGGTTGCCACTGAGGAAGCTGACGATGATGACTGGACCTGGATTGAGCCTTTCAATCAGCGGGCTAGAGTATTCTAGCATGTCGCGAACGCCGGCTATGACATCGAGGTCATTGACACCGATGGCTTGACGCGGGTTATGTCACAGGTTAAGTTGCCCACCCCCAACCCTCCAGGTTCGAGAGCCGTCGATCTCATCGATGGCCCTGCCGCTGATCTCCTGTGGCTCGTTATGAACAATTTGCCATCCTTCATCGCCATGGGGCCCTTTTGTCATTTCTTAAGGACACATTCTGCGACGCTGGCTTGGGATCCTCAGCTAGCAAGTCAGACCACATCAACGCTGACCACGAGGAGGAGCCAATCTGTGACAAGTGAAGAAACCCATGATTTGTTTTCTTGGACCCCTTTTGTAGTGGAAACATATCCAGTATTTATTGCTATATTTTGTTGTTTGCATTATGCCTTGTTTATTTCTATGGTTTATGATTGTTCGGTTGTTTTTAGTTAGCATATGTCCAATTTCAATTGCCATCTTTGGTTGTTCGTATTATGCCTTGTTTATTTCAGCTATTAACAGTGCGATGTTCTATATGTTCTAGTATGAACTGTGCAGTTCAGTTTCATAAATGCCAATTTGAACAATAGCTATATGAATAACTATATTTGGTTGTTGTTAAGCATGTTGTACTCCCTCCGAATCTTTTTAGTTCGCATATAAGATTTGTCTGAAGTCAAGCCTCGTAAAGTTTGACCAACTTTATAGAAAAAATACCAACATTCACGATATGAAATCAATATCAGTACATGTGTCATGATTTAAATTTTCATATTGTATAACTTTAGCATGGTAGATGCTGATATTTTTTCATATAAATAAGGTGAACCTTTATGTAGTTTGACTTCAAACAATTCTTATATGCAGAGTAAAAAGGACCGGGGGGAGTATTTAACATGCCCTTCCATTTGATTTAATAATGGCACTATTTGGATACTCTAACTTAGCTATAGGTTAGAGTTAGTTTCTAGCTCATGACAATTAAAAAGGGAGAGAGAGATTGGTGGAATAGTTGATTGTATTGCTTGAGCCTCGTGGGCATATATATAGGAGTACATGGTCATCTTGGAGTACAAATAAAGGTAGAATAAATCCTATGCTATCCTACGTTTCTTAAATAACAATGATACTCAACAATGACTAACCCTGAACTAACTCTAACCAAAGAGGTGTTTGGATGACAGTGTTAGATTGACAATAAATGCACTACGAGAACTAGCCCTAATCAGCACTCTTATGTGGGATAGTTGTTTTGGGTGGGTTAGACGCAACTAGCTCAAATTAGCCCTCATGTTTGGATACTATAGGGCTATTTGAGCCCAAAATAGCTCAAACTAACTCTAATCCATGGATCCAAATGATACGTCCATTTTGCATCATGCTTTTATATCGATATTTATTGCATTATGGGTTGTTATTACACATTATGTCACAATACTTATGCCTATTCCCTCTTATTTTGCAAGGTTTACATAAAGAGGGAGAATGCCAGCAGTTGGGATTCTGGGCTGGAAAAGGAGCAAATATTATAGACTATTCTGCACAGCTCCAAAAGTCCTGAAACTTCACGGATGATGTTTTCCAAATATATAAAAAATACTCAGCGGAAGAAACTCACTAGGGGGGCCACACCCTGCCCACGAGGGTGGGGGCGCGCCCCCTACCTCGTGGGCCCCCTGGTGGCCCTCCGGTGGCCATCTTCTGCTATATGGAGTCTCTCGATGGGAAAAAAATCATAAGCCATCTTCTCGGACGAAAATCCGCCGCCACGAGGCGGAACCTTGGCAGAACCAATCTAGGCTCTGGCGGAGCTGTTCTGCCGGGGAAACTTCCCTCCCGGAGGGGGGAGTCATCGCCATCGTCATCACCAACACTCCTCTCATCGGGAGAGGGCAATCTCCATCAACATCTTCATCAGCACCATCTCATCTCAAAACCCTAGTTCATCTCTTGTATCCAATTCTTGTCTCCAAGTCCGGGATTGGTGCTAGTAGGTTGCTAGTTGTGTTAATTACTCCTTGTAGTTGATGCTAGTTGGTTTAATTGGTGGAAGATCATATGTTCAGATCCTATATGCATATTAATACCCCTCTGATTATCAACATGCTTATGCTTTGTGAGTAGTTACTTTTGTTCCCGAGGACATGGGAGAAGTCTTGCTATTAGTAGTCATGTGAATTTGGTATTCGTTCGATATTTTGATGAGATGTATGTTGTCTCTCCTCTAGTGGTGTTATGTGAACGTCGACTACATGACACTTCACCATTGTTTGGGCCTAGAGGAAGGCATTGGGGAGTAATAAGTAGATGATGGGTTGCTAGAGTGACAGAAGCTTAAACCCTAGTTTATGTGTTGCTTCGTAAGGGGCTGATTTGGATCCATATGTTTCATGCTATGGTTAGGTTTACCTTAATACTTTTGTTGTAGTTGCGGATGCTTGCAATAGAGGTTAATCATAAGTGAGATGCTTGTCCAAGTAAGGGCAATACCCAAGCACCGGTCCACCCACATACCAAATTATCAAAGTACCGAACGTGAATCATATGAACGTGATGAAAACTAGCTTGACAATATTCTCATGTGTCCTCGGGAGCGCTTTACATCATATAAGAGTTTGTCCAGGCTTGTCCTTTGCTACAAAAGGATTGGGCCACTTTGCTGCACTTTATTTACTTTTGTTACTTGTTGCTCGTTACAAATTATCCTATCACAAAACTATCTGTTACCACTTATTTCAGTACTTGCAGAGAGTACCTTGCTGGAAACTGCTTATCATTTTCCTTCTGCTCCTCATTGGGTTCGACACTCTTACTTATCGAAAGGACTGCGATAGATCCCCTATACTTGTGGTTCATCACCAAACAGGGCCAATAACTAGTCTACTTAGACCTGCATAATACAAGTATGAATGACTATGTCTGCTTGTTTTTAAATATTAGGCATGTTGTAGTTAATAACACACATTTCCACTTCTTGTTTTTAAATACTCCCTCCATTTCTTTTTAGTCTGCATATTAGATTTGGTCAGAGTAAAACTTTGTCAACTTTGAGTAAGTTTATAGAAAAAATATCAAGATTTACAAGATGAAATCAATATTATTAAATGCATCATGAAATTAATTTTCATACCATATAGTTTTAGTACTATAGATGTTGATATTTTTTCAAATAAAGTTGGTCAAACTTTACAAAGTTTGACTTTGACCAAATCTTATATGCAGAATAAAAAGAAACGGAGGGAGTATTAGGGTTTTAACAATTTCATCTTGCACATGTAAGTCCTTCTGTCAGAGGTTTTGACCTGTTGTTTGACCCTTTTGCATATGTGTAACTGAGTTGTCCATGAATATCAGTCAAGTCAAGAAACTCAAAAAAATTGTTATGATAAAGAAATTAGCGAACAAAAACAATAAGATCTTTGTCTGCATACTGAAGAAGACATCCATTCACTACATGATGCTACTAACTGTTATACCTTGTCTTTTTAATTCCTTTGCGCCATTTCAAATCTAGAGAAGATATTTATGCATATCATTGTTTTCAGGCCTTTCCAAAGCAGTTCACTGATGATTACCTCCCAAACCACCTGTATGGTCAGGAGGCGAGGAAGGTATTCATACAACACCCACGGTTCAATATTAAAGTGTTCCTGAAGAGGACAAAGGATGGACGGTCAATCATCCACAGGCATTGGCCTAAAGTTGCAAAGACCTTCAACATCAATGAAGGCTCAATATTCGCCTTTCGCTTCAGCAGTTTTCTTGATGAGATCCATCTGTCTATGTACCGTATATGATGCTAATTTCAGAATGTGTTAGATGTTTCATGTGGAACTTGGTACTTCTGCAGTTGTGTAATGGGGTAGCTGAGTGCTGAAGCTATATAATGTTGTACTCTGATGTATTTCAATTATGAAATCCTGCTTCCTTAATATAAAAATGAAATATATTGTGTGCTTAATATGAAATGTGAATTAGATTAATAAATGGATTATTAATAATAGGGCAATTAGTCTGCTAATGGCCAATTAGCTAACTAATTGGGTTTTTCTATTACAAACGGTTATTGAGGAAACACCGTGGGCGATGACCTCAGGAAACGCACACAGTTTCTAGGAATAAACCATGTTGGATCAATGAACAATCACACACGACATCCTCTTGAAAACCATTTGCGTTAGGCCACCTTGCGCAAACGTTTACCTCATAAAAAGTGTGTGTGATGGACAGCCTTTGCCACACAGTTTCTTCTACACATTGTGTGTGATGCCTTCAATAAAGCAAATGATAAAATTGTTAATATCGTCTGCAATGGCAATGCTGTCACAAACGATTTAATGGGGGAAATTGTGTGTGATGTACCTGCGAATGGAAACATTTCCTTGGAGTGACTGTGGGGGATGTATATACGAATAGAAACATACTTCTTGGATTAACTGTGTGGGATGTACATACTAATGGAAACGTATTCCTTGGATTGACTGTGTGGAATGTATAAATGAACAGAAACATTTAGCCGGGACTGACTGTGTGGGATGTACTTACGACCGGAAACGTTGTGGCCTGTATAATTGTAATTTTTAGCACAACTATATGTATAACAGTATTTGATCGTTTGCCCATCGCACACGACCTCATTTTGCCCGCGTGTGTGCCAGGAGGGCCTATCCCCGGCGGTTTTTGGGTCGTGTGGGAAGGACCCCCCTATCGCACACACTCACTCGACGACGGTTCCAAATGCCGTCGCGGAAAGGGGTTAAAACCCGTTGGTATAGCACCATGTTGTACTAGTGACCCCTTCTCCAAGAATCTGTGTTGGATACCCTGAACTAGTTGGTTAAGCTAAACAATAATGGGAGAGTTGGAAGATAAAAGTTTTGCCTAACTTAGTTCATTTAAATGGATATCTTTGTGTTTCTGTGTGTGTTGAAGAAAGATTATATTTTCATCGATTGATCCTTGTGATCAGTTGTTGGATCTATTATCTTGTCCAAACTTAGATTTGAGTGTAGGCTATCATTGAATCAAATCAGAACCAACAATGTTCGTAATGTTGTCTTACTCGTGTTTGTTCCTCAAGCATGCACCATTATATCTTTTGGTCTAACCAATGCTATCACCGTGTTCACTTAATTGTGGAATTACATTTATATGGAAACCTGAATGAATTGTTGTTGAGCCCATTGACAACAATTTCATCTTTTCCATGATCTATGTTGAACATCTAAGCTAGTGTTGGAAACTTTTGAAAACATTTCTTCATGCTAGTTCATGAAGTATATGTAGGATGAAAGAAGTGACTTCCTCTAATTCACGTGCATTTGATGTAAGTTGCCGCCATGGATTCGGGAAAGCTTGCTTTTGTTTCCTCTAGAATCATCCCAAGTCAGTCATGCATGTGCAAAGTATACTATGGTTTGTTATATTTGCAACCTCTATTCCATATGTATCCCTCGCGCACCATGCCACTCATTTATTTGTTCAGGGTGAAGAAGTTCATTCTTAAGAGCTAACTCGGGCTTAATCAAGGACTTCGATATCCTCAATGATGGTTCCCAACCAAAACTCGGCAGTGTTTTGTTGCAAGACATCCATGTGATCACATCTATCTTGGACAGTGTGTTCATGTGTGTCTTGCAATCCAGCTCATGTTTTGGAGCTTGCTACCGTAGTTCATTTCCTGAGAATCTCGCAACATCATCTCATCGATTTGTGTTGCAAACTTTCTTTCTAGACATGCTGAGTCTGAAGTATCCTGCAACCAATCAGATATGAATCTCAGGCAGATACAATGATTGGAACTGTCCGCAAGAATTATAATATTTATCTTTCAAAATCGGAAAAGTAGATGTCATGGCTAACACACTTATCCGGAAGACCTAATTTTATAGTATTGTGTTCACAAGAGTAGCCACTCCTCATGAGGGTTTCGTATGACTCATTCTGGAAGTTGTTCCTTCTAATCTTTTTGCACTCCCGAAGTCCGACCTTTACTTTATGTTCTAGATACCAAACCCTATAATTGGGTTACGCTAGTACATCAAGGAGAACATTAGAAGCGGAGTGCTAAATGTCCCTCGGCAAGTCGTCTAGATTTTGTTCCTTTGGCATAGCTAAGGTGAAATCTGAGAAGGTGGTGTCCTCCTTTGCATCTGCATCCTCCACCATTATTCGTCATGGTAGTACAAGGTGTCACCAAGATCTTGGCATAGATGTTGGCAAAACCCTGATGAATATGGATATGCTCAAGTCCTTGAAAGCACGCTTATTCACTGGGATATGTCCATGGTATCAATTGGAATGTGCCTTCCATTTGCCGACTATTCTATAATCATAGTTTCCATTCCAAGCTGACTATGCTATTCTTACAAATTCCTTCAAACGATCAATTGTAAATTGCGTCAGGCTGGTATGAAGAGTTCCAATCATCTATGCATCAAAAGTAATTCTTTTTTCCACTTAAGGGAATGATTCTACGAGTCACCTTCCCTAAGGTGCCCCGTTATGGAATCATGGCAATGAACTCCTCACTACTTTGAACGCATCCACCATCTTCTTAAGCATGAAAGTTTTGCCTGCCAAATTGAAACCTTTGTCATCTATTTCTTTTCATCCCTCATAATGTGTGTTTTGTGTCTGAGCTAAAGATATATGTCAATTTCTCATTCCATGAGTTGATTTTGGGTTGCTCAATCTTCGAGAAGATCGATTCATGTAGAGTTCGTTCCTTTCTGTCGTCATCGTGTTGGATGAAGTTCTTTGAAGGCAAACACGTCGAGATCAATATGATGCAATGAATCAACATCTTAAGAAGTGCAATTTGGATCGTGAAGATTGTGTTAGTTTAGTATTCCCTCCCCCTCTTACCACACATCTTGAATCTCGGGACGAGGTGCTTGTTTAGTGGGGGTGAGTTGTCACAACCCTAGAATTTGTTCGCAATTATTTTCACTGGTGAGCATCATGTCATCATATTTATTTTTTCTGAAACTTGAATTGAGGTTAGTTGAAACCCTTAGAAAACATTTTAGAAATAATCAAGTTAAAAATCTTTGCAAATGAGTCCAAGAAAATGTTCCCTTTTAACTTTGGAAATATTGGTAATAGGAATAATTCAACCCAATATTTTTGGAGGCTTAAAAGAAATTTTCTTGGGCCTTTGAAGTAATCCATATATTAATGGAGATGGATTTATATTCATAAGAGCTAGTTTATAAACCCAATAATCTTGAAACTTTATGAGTGGAACTAGAATTACGTCTACAAACCACATGAATATTTTCAGGACCAACAAAAATGGTTTCGTACTTGTACTAAATCAAAACAGACAAAAGAAAATAGAAAAACAACACAAAATGGAAAGCACAGAAGAGAGAGAGAGAACCACCTGGGCCTGACCAGGAGCCCAAGTGGCCGGCCTAGCCTACCGGCCTCCTCCGTGTCGTCTTCCTCCCTCGCCAGGAGGACGGGGGTGTGTGCCAGTGGTGCGCCAGCACACACACACACGGCCATCGGCGGCCACCT
Organism: Triticum urartu; assembly: GCF_003073215.2. Taxonomy (NCBI): domain Eukaryota; kingdom Viridiplantae; phylum Streptophyta; class Magnoliopsida; order Poales; family Poaceae; genus Triticum; species Triticum urartu. The sequence goes on along the minus strand of NC_053024.1, from coordinate 351,205,410 downwards.
CCTGCTTGCCGCTTCGCCCTGGCTTTCCCTGGCGCAGCCACGCCACCCCTCGACCCTCTCTCACTCTCCCGCTTTTTCTCCCCCGCCTCTGGCTCTCTCCCTCACACCACCCGAGGGCCACCGTCGCCACCGCTCGTTGCCCGTGCATCCACTACCACTACCTCGCCTTGTCATCATGTCCACTGGATCCGCATCAGCGCAGTGAACCTCCACATGGAAAAACGCACCCTCAGGTGCCTCGAATCGTCACCCTCGAGCTCGTCACTGCCGCATGTGGTCGCCGGAGGACGCCATCAATTCGTGCGCTAGAGGTCATCCCCGAGCCCATTGAGACTGTCGTCGACCCCTATGTGAACTCCAATGCGTTTTCCCTCTCTCCTCGCGCTCGGTTTCCTTCCCTAACTAGCTTAGCCGCCAAGCCCAAGAGCTCGCCACCGCCGGCCATGGCGCCACCACGGCTATTGTCGCCATAGCTCACGCCTGAGCATGCCCTTGTGCTCATGCTTCTCCCAGGAGCAGAAAGCACCCAGCAGTTCATCCGTAGACGCATTGTAGCGTCGTAGCCGTCGTTGTCGTGGCTCCGACCGCCGCCTCATTTGGCGTACTTGCCACTCCCGGCCACCCCAGCCCGCTCTGACCACTCCATTGGATGCGCGCGAGCCTGGGCTCCGCGCAAATGCTCTCCGTAGTCCAAATGGTTGTCAGAGTGTGGTTTCGGACGACCTCCGCCTTGTCTGGCCTTGGCGGCGGCTTAACGCCGGTCAAAACCCTGCCTAGACACTAATCTAATGACCCATGGGTCATTCACAGTGGGCCCAGTGCCCTACTAACTTTTGGTTAAGTTTATAATTAAACTTAATTAGCACCAGCATCACTGACGTGCGGGCCTCGACCTCATTGAAACTTTAGTTAGAATTAATTTAACTCTAATTAACCAGGTTAATTAGCTGAGCCACTGACCATTGGGACCCACTAGTCAAGCTTGACCTAGCTGATATGTGTTGACTTGCTGGTGTCGTGCTGATGTAGTTTTGACGTCATAAATATTTCTGGATTTTAAATAAGTCTTAAATGATTTATAAATTCCAGATTTTACTAAACTTTGAAAATCATAGCAATTCAACCGTAACTCCAAATGAAATAAACTATATATGAAAAATTGTTAGAAAAATATGAAGAATTTGTTTATGATATATTCATGCATGCTAAAGCAACTTATATCTACCAATCTTGTCAAATAAATTAAAGGTAATTTTTAATGCTTCTTTTGGAGTTTGAATTTGTATCTTTGATTCAAATGAACTTCAACTAACATGGTAGCAATTTGCACTAGCTCAAACACTAGAATATTGCCATGTCATTACCATGCATCATATTGTTGCATTGCATTGATTGTGTTCCTTCTCTGTTCCCTGTGTTTGTTCCCTCTCGGTAGATGTTTTATGACATTGTGATCGTTGACACCGATGAAGAGTGATACTATCTTCAGAAGTACCAGGCAAGCGACCCCCCCATTGATCACTCTGATACAATCCCACTCTCTCGCTCCTACTCTCTTTTATTGCATTAGGACAACAATGATTCAACTGTTACATGTTGTGGTAGTTGAACCCATTCCTCTACATGACCTATCTTTGCCACAGTAAATAGTTAAAACCACTGGCATGAGTAGGAGTTGTTTGAGCCATGATGTGCCTACTCATTCATGCTTGTTGGTTATGCCTACTATGCTTAGAGTTGTGTCATGTCTGATTCATATGCGATGGATTGTGGTGTAGGGTGGAACCCGAAGTGGAGATCTTTCACGAATTGGAGGGGGAAACCCCAAGAATAAGATGAACACAATAGGGAAAACACTCAATTGACTATATCCAATCACACATATGCTAGATCCAATCACACAAAGAGAGGTACAATGATTCAAAGACAACAAAGGAAAGATACAAGGTGCTAGTTAATCCCAATCCTATGAGGAATGAGGTCTTGGTGATCCTATGATAGGGATCTATCCACTAGGGATCTTCTCCATAGGAGGTCTTGATCTATCCACTAGGGATCTTCTCCATAGGAGGTCTTGATCTCCAATGGAGAGGTCTCTCTCTCTCAAGAGGAGGAGTGGTACAAGGAGCAAAGCTCACATAGATCATGTCATATCCTTTGCTAACCCTAACAAATGGTCTAGGTATGAAATATATAGGTGGCTGGAGGTGAGGGACGAGGTGGATGAAGAGGAGGCCCAAACAGCAATCACAGCCGTCCATCCTGTAGGGCCCGTGCGCACGGGGGTCCCATGGGCACGGTACAAGCCCGTGCACATGGGGTGCTCCAGCGCCAGCTCCCTGTGTAGTCCGTGCGCACGGGGTTGCCTGGGAGGTGCAGAGTTGGTCTTGTTGCACTCCTTCTTCCTCCTTGTGGCCTTGGGGTCCTTCTCCTTGGCCTCCAGGATACTCCCCAACTGCTTGGTGGCGGTCGTCCTCGTACCTAGTGATGCACGATGATCCAAGGTGAGGTAGCGACCAAGTCCAATAGATATTCAAGTAAATCTTGAAGAGGAGCGGGTTCACCTTAAGTCTGGTAGGTCCACTTGGGGCTTGATGTGCTATGAAGGTGTACATGGAGACGAACGTAGGATGCTCCGCATCATCTCCCCTCCCTTGGGAAAGATCCGACCTCGGATCGTGATCCTCATCACCATGGAAACGGTTGTCGTGGACGGACTTGAAGTTGGACGGAGTTGAAGACATGGCGCAATCCAAGTACTCCAAGGTGTCTCCAGAGTGGTATACATGCAAAAAGAGCAAACACAAGGGACACTCGGAAATACAATGGTTAGCACACACAAGGTGTCCATCAAATAAGCATAAGTCTGTGCGACAAGAGTGAGCAAGACAAGGTGCATGAAGCTTATCCAAAAGATATGGAATGGTATGCATAGCATTCATGGGAGAAAAAACATTCATTATGCAACCACGGTGCAAAATGATGTCATAGTGAGACGGTTTATCAATAACATGAATATGGTAATGGATGCTCAATATGAATGAGTTATCATGCAAGTGATGGTAGGAAATATGATCATGATGTATGAATATGCCATCAAGAAAGATCACAATAAATTTGCTAAGGAAATGCACAAGCTCATATATCATGGATGACATGGAAATAGGTGCAACAAGGCAATCATAATGTGAGTCAATCCATGCATAAGATGCAAATTTGTCATGTGTATGATATGTCCATTGAGCATGACATGGGTGAGCACAATCAACAAGTATGGAGGTGTTGGTGTACCAATGCTCGATGTCGTTGCATCCAATAAGTCTGAGCGCTCCTCAACTTGAAGGTTCATGGGTTCCATCTCCAATGTCGGTCCTCCATCCAATAGATGTAACATGTAGACAAGAAGAAGGAAACAACAATGAAAGAGTGACCCATCCAATATGCATATTTGAGGATGGCTCAAAGGGAAGGAGTTCACCTATAGGAGATTTTCGCAAATGTTGGTGTTGCACATCGTGTATGCCTTCACATGACCAAATTGTCTCATGACGGTATCGCCTTGTGAATCCTTCAACATGAAAGAACATGACAAACACTCGGAAAAACAAATGAGGTTAGAGGAGATGCAAAACCTATCATTCGTGTGGTAAAATAACCAACAAGTGGATGCATAATGCTCATCATAAGAAAGTACAAGGGAGCATTTCATAGTATGGAGGCATATGATGATGCGAGGACAACCAAATACATGTAAATTGTCCAAGTCTCCACGATCAATAAGCATAGATGCAACAATTGGAGGCAAGCGACAATGAACAAAATATATCATGTGAGAGGCATGAACATATACGTCATCAACCCAAGAAAGCAATGAAGAATGGAACATGGGTGATGTGAGAAAGCAAGCAATCATCGGAATCAAGGTAAGCAAGCTAGTATTGCGAAGATGCAACATACTAGAAAGAATCATGTCAAGTATGTCATGTGTGCAAATGGTGGGCATGAATAATGCACAAGACATATCACAAGCATGAAAGGAGGATATGAGCAAAATAGCATCAATAGCATGAGGCACATGATAAACATGGCAATAGCAACAAGGATCTCCACCAAGCATGCAAATACACATAGGAGTAACATAATTGTGAATCATGGGTAGATGCAAGCAAGGGTCACAATTGCATGGCAAAGTCATAGAAGCAAGCATAACATGCAAAGTGAACACGGTAAAATGAGGAAGAGAGCGGTATATAGCCCATAGCCGTGTGAGAGCCAAGTGAGAGAGATGCGCGTAGTCGTTGCACAAAAGGAACGGTGGTAAGGATAGTTCACGGGATCCCAAGTCATCTTTGCTCTCAAGAGCTCGTTTCATCAACTCTTGGGATTGAGAGGTTGACGAGTATACATGAGTACCTACACAAAACAAAGACAAAGGAAATTGTGTGTGCGTGGTAGATGTACACATCATCCATTATGATGCGCACGTGCTTGTGTTGGTTAGCAAAAAATAGCCAATGCTCAAATAAATGAGATGCGTGATATAGAAACATGTCATCCATCATGATAGGTTTGTTGTTATGTATATCATAATGGAGACTCAAATTGGGTAATGCATCATGGGAAATATCTAAAGCATTGTTATGCGTGGAATGCATATGGTGCAAGCAATTACGAGAATCATGCAAAGTATGGAATGCATCAAAATATCCTAATATGGATGAGGAAACTATGGGGGTCTCCTCATGATCATTAGTGGAAACATCACATGGAGAATATTGACAACATCCAAAACAATGCATAGTCGGAACATTGTGATCATGGCGTGGCATAGTAGATGAATTGCGCAAATCATGTAAAGGAAGCATGGCAATATCATCACATGAAAAACAAAAGCCAATGACCATCATCTCGTCATCTATGCCATAAGTCCAAATGGGATTGATTTTAATGGGGCATGCATAGCTACTATGTTGAGATTGAAATGATGCAATATGGGATATCTCACTCATAGCATATGACAAGGTTAATGGGTTGTCAAACATGATGTGACCAAAAGAATTTTCACATGATATCCTATGGAGCATAGCATCACAACTAGGCAACTCAACATGCTCATCATCATATTTATCATAAATTGGTAAGTCATGACATGAAGAAGTCGCACTAGCATGAAGCATGGGTGTAGGTGTGTCAACATCATGCAAGCAATCATTCGTAAAATAGTCCACTAGTGGGACAAGAGAAGCACCATCACCTATGTTACCTTTGGAGCATCACTCATGTTTTGTAGGTGAGGTGTCGAAGACCAAGTCGTGGTCATCTTCATCTTGATGGAACCATGTGGGGGTGCATCATCGTCCACCATGGCCATCGTCATCTCCATTGGAGGTATGGACTCGTCGAGGATAGGCGTGTCATCATGTAGGAGACCTAGCACCAAAGAAAACACACTCGGAGTAGAGGTTAAGTTGTTAGAAATCATAGTGGCCTCACGTGCCGTGTCAACTACCTTACTCACTAAGTGTGGTGGCTCACTCACTCCCTCTTGGATGCTCTCAAGTGTGGGGCTAGTGGTGGTCACACTCATCCTCTCATAGGAAATGCACTCAATGTTAAAAATGGTGGAGTCACTCATATCACTCATGGTGGGGTGGCTCTCCTCACATGAGAATTGGGGCATCTCTTTATATGTGGGTGTCGGAGAGATGTAGGTGCAAATGTCTCCATGCTCAATCATGTCGTGGTCGTAGCCGTGGATGAAGGCCGAAGATGGCACATCATCACTCTCCTCCAAGACCAAAGATAAGGTCTTATGTGCGGTCTCGTAGCTTGACTCGGAGTATGAGTCCAATATGGGCGCCGTCTTCATGTTGTTGAAGAGGTTCATGCTCGTCGCCGTGGTGGAAGGGGATGGCCCTAGATCGACCTTCTTGTCGTCGTCTTGTTGTAGGAGGTCCATATGATGTGGCACCTCATAGCTCGTCTCCATGACCGAAGGGAAATTCCCATGCTCGGCCATCTTCCTTGAGGGGCTTCCGAAGCTGGAAGTGTCACCCTCGCTCGTAGGTGGTCGCCTCGTTGGTGAAGATGTCGATGTAGGCGAACTCACGGGAAGTAGGCGAAGATGCCGTATGTCCAAAGGCGAAGATGCATTGATAGCACTTGGCGAAGATGCCAGAGTGGTGGTGGTAGTAGCCGTAGCGCCATCTTGGTGGTGCTCGTCTCGCGGTCTTCTCTTATGCTCATGAAGCTTGGACTTGGCGTGAAGTAGGTCTTGTTCGGACTTGTATGTTTGCGCTTATTGAGCATCTTCCTGTTGATGATGTCGTTGTCATGCTTGAGCTCGTAGTAGATGTCGTTCGTTGTCGTTGTGCACATGATGCTTGGAGGTGTCTTGTCCTTCATGACAATGTTGGTGATGGTCTCCATGGAGATGTGGACGTGGACGACTTGCGCTTGTATCTAGTTTGCGCTCCAAAGATGATCGACTTGCTCGCCTCCGCCTTGAGGATGATGAAGGCGAAGAAGACTTGTAGTCGGCCACCAAGTCTCGTAGTTGATCCTTTAGCTCGCCCAACTTGGTGTCGACGTAGTCCCTTTTCCTTGCTTCGGAGTGGTGTATGTCGATGGCGAGGTTGTCGAGGCGCTCTCGCAAGGTAGATTGTGTGCCTTGCATTTGTCGTTGTAGATCGAAGATGGACGCTTTGGTGATGTAGTCGCTCACGCCGTCGTTGTTGTCGAAGACCGGAGATGAAATGCCTTGCCTATCCATCACGAGACTCGCGCAAATATGAGTGGAAGAAAGGAAAGAACTAGACCAATGTACCTTATCCAATGTTGAGGATGGATCAAAGATCACTCAATAATGTATCAAGGAAATAGCACAATTGGTACCGGATCTTGTCAATTCTCACACCTACACAAATAAGGCTTATGGTGGAGCTCGGTGAGGATAGTGGCACAAAAATTTGATGCAAAATGTTAGCAGGAGTCAATAATGTTGGAAAAGATTCACAAATTCGCAAGTGAAACAAGTAGACCAATAGCAATATGTGTCACACGGAAACACACACACGGATAGATAAAATGGTGTCGTGCAACCAAGGAATGAGCACAAAATGTGGAATCCACAGAAAACGCTCGTGTTGCACAACTCAAGAGAGACGCTAGCACGATTGCTCAATAGGCGGATACGACACTTGTGCACAACCTATAAGATGCAAAATGTATGAGCTTTCTATCCCAAGTATGCTATGTTTATGATGTTCCCGTTGTTCTTCTCAAGATGATCCAAGATGATCGGATATGACAATCTTATATGCAATGTGGTAAGATGCTATGGCTATTGCTTACAAGCTCTTTGCTCTTTTTTTGATATGGACACGATGCGAAATGCACAAACCAAGATAGCAATTGTGTATATGCGGGAACAACCTTGTGACACAAGGGATGATGTGATACCAATATGATATGGTATGTATGCAATGGGAGGTGTAGATCACTAATGTGCACAAGTAAAGTTGCCGGCAATACTCAAATGGCTAGTCTCGATAGGCAAGTGACGCAAAAAGGGCTAGGGGTTATCAATGCAATTGCAAGGGGAATGTACAATGGTGTCGTCGAGGTTACCGTCCTTGAAGATGGTGAGTGGCGGTGTTCTTGATGTAGATACCAAGATGATGGAGACTCGTCCCTAAGTAGCCGAAACACCTTAGGAAATGGAAAATCCGCGAACTCAAAATCTCAAGGACAAAAGTCAAATGGTGGTAGCGGAGATGGCAATGCGGAAGTGGTGGTGGTGGTTGAAGAAGAAGCAACCGTCCCTAAGTAGCCGAAACACCTTAGGAGACTCAAGTCACCACTCAAACAACCACAAATGCTAAATGGAGCAAAATGGGTTAGGTTGCGGAAGGCTATGTTGGGTTTTGCGGATGATATGGTGGAAGGCCTAGTTAAAGAAGCCAAAATTTCAAAACTTTGATGGAGTCAAATGGTGTTGGAGCCTATCTAGGTGGATGGGGGATGTCAATAGCTACTCAATGAGCTATAGAACGCGAAAATCGGACTCCGGATGTTGAAGTTATGGGCAAAACGGTGAAGCACTCGCGACTGTCCTGGGGGGGTCGTGCGCACGGGGGTAGGAGCCCGTGGGCACGGGGTGCCGTGCACACGGCACACACACCGAGGGCACGGGGTCACCTGGGACACGCGGGTTTGGCGGGTTTCTTCCAGATGGATGGATCTCGTTGCTGGGGTTTAGCTGGGGGTATGGGGGTGGAATGGGAGGGTGGTAGAAGGGGAAGCGGACGAAATGCACTGGAAGGGTCATGCGCACGGGGTCTGTCTGGCCCGTGTGCACGGGGTCCCGATGGCCCGTGTGCACGGGGTGCTCTGTGAGCGGATGAACTGCTCCGGATCCATGGGTAAATTCGAAGTTGGGGTCTAAATCGAAGGATGGAAGGTAGGGGAAGGTGGAGGAAAGCTAGATCCACTTGAAACCAAGCAAATCCACGGATCAAATCCAACAAAACATCATCAAAACCAACAAATCACAAAAAAAAATTGGGGATATTTTTGGTGGGGAATTTTTGAAATTAGGACGAAATCAACAAAATTAGGCTATAAAACAAAGAGGGGGCTCCAATTTCGTGAGAAACCATGGCTCATGATACCAAAATGGTGTAGGGTGGAACCCTAAGTGGAGATCTTTCACGAATTGGAGGGGGAAACCCCAAGAATAAGATGAACACAAGAGGGAAAACACTCAATTGACTAGATCCAATCACACATATGCTAAATCCAATCACACAAAGAGAGATACAATGATTGAAAGACAACAAAGGAAAGATACAAGGTGCTAGTTCATCCCAATCCTATGAGGAATGAGGTCTTGGCGATCCTATGATGGGGATATATCCACTAGGGATCTTCTCCATAGGAGGTCTTGATCTATCCACTAGGGATCTTCTCCATAGGAGGTCTTGATCTCCAATGGAGAGGTCTCTCTCTCTCTCTCTCAAGAGGAGGAGTGGTACAAGGAGCAAAGCTCACATAGATCATGTCATATCCTTTGCTAACCCTAACAAATGGTCTAGGTACGGAATATATAGGTGGCTGGAGGTGAGGGATTAGGTGGATGAAGAGGAGGCCCAAACAGCAATCACAGTCGTCCATCCTGTAGGGCCCGTGCACACGGGGTAAGTTGGGCCCGTGCGCATGGGGGTCCCGTGGGCACGGGGTGCTCCAGCGCCAGCTCCCTGTGTAGTCCGTGCGCACGGGGTCTTCGAGGCCCGTGGGCACGGGGTCGCCTGGGAGGTGCAGAGTTGGTCTTGTTGCACTCCTTCTTCCTCCTTGTGGCATTGGGGTCCTTCTCCTTGGCCTCCGGGATACTCCCCAAATGCTTGGTGGCGGTCGTCCTCGTACCTAGTGATGCACGATGATCCAAGGTGAGGTAGCAACCAAGTCCAATAGATATTCATGTAAATCTTGAAGAGGAGCGGGTTCACCTTAAGTCCGGTAGGTCCACTTGGGGCTTGATGTGCTATGAAGTTGTACATGGAGATGAACGTAGGATGCTCCGCATCAGATTGGAATGGTGGTGAACATGCCCTACTGTTGAGAGCTAAGTGTGTGAACACGATTTCGTAAAAGGTAGAAATGAGAGGCCATGTAGGAGTACATGGTGGGTTGTCTCATTGGGACCGTCCTCAAGAACTAAGTTCTGTGCGTGTGATCCAAGAACAGCTACTACCATACATTGGGCCCGAAAGCCATGGACCCCCTCAACATATTAATTGCCCTGATCTCTGTCCAGGAGTTGCAACTCGTTACATGTGTTTGTAGGATATGTGTTGGTGGTCGTCCATAGCGCTGACCCAAAGGGGTGAGCTATGATGTGGTATAGACACCGAGGCATGGTGTACCAGGATGACACCCTAACGGTGCTCTTGGGAACCCTGCTCTCATCGTTTGGTGCCGTAGTGGAAACCTCGGCTGAACTTCCTTGTGGGTGGAACTCAAATAGGTGATAAACCTGGACTAGAGACTTGTGTGGTTAGTCAGGTCGTGGCCGACACCCTCATCGGGCTTCCGCTTGAAGGTTTCCGAGATACATGACGTGTACATGGTGGTAAGTGGTGAGAACGTGTGTGAACAACTACACCCCTGCAGGGTTATAAAAGATCTATTCGAATAGTCGCGTCCGCGGATATGGACTACATGGAAAGCTTATATGGTTCATAGATAACTAGATGTGGATACTCTAAAATGCACAAGATAAGCGTGAGTGTTATGGATGGCCTTCCCATAAGGAGACGGGAGTGGATCCATAGTGGTGTATTGATATGTGAATATGTGGACTCGTGTGTGTTTTCTCACCTCAAAGTAAACACTAGTAGTCATAGTACAGGATAGTGATGCGGCTTGAAGCTACGTTGGTATTTCCCCAAAGAGGAAGGGATGATGCAGCACAGCGATGGTAGGTATTTCCCTTAGTGATGAGACCAATGCTAACGAACCAGTAGGAGAACCAAGCAACAATATGTAAGCGGCACCTGCACACAAATAACAAATACTCGCAACCCGACGTATTAAAGGGGTTGTCAATCCCTTTCGGGTAACGGTGCCACAAATTCACAAACGGATGTGAATAAATAGTAGTAGATTGATAGATAGAACGCCAAATAAAATAAGGTGCAGCATGGTATTTTTGTATTTTTGGTTTAATAGATCTGAAAATAAAAGGCAAATAAAATAGATCGCGAAGACAAATAATATGAGAAAGAGATCCGGGGGCCGTAGGTTTCACTAGTGGCTTCTCTCAAGAAAAACAGAAAACGGTGGGTAAACAAATTACTGTTGGAAATTGATAGAACTTCAAATAATCATGACGATATCCATGCAATGATCATTATATGAGCATCATGTCCAAGATTAGTAGACCAACTCCTGCTTGCATCTACTACTATTACTCCACACATCGACAACTATCCAGCATGCATCTAGTGTATTAAGTTCATGGAGAAACAGAGTAATGCAATAAGAACGATGACATGATGTAGACAAGATCTATTTATGTAGAAATAGACCCCATCGTTTTATCCTTAGTAGCAACGATACATACGTGTCGGTTCCCCTTCTGTCACTGGGATCAAGCACCGTAAGATCAAACCCACTACAAAGCACCTCTTTCCATTGCAAGATAAATAGATCAAGTTGGCAAAACAAAACCCAAATATTGGAGAAGAAATACAAGGCTATAGGCAATCATGCATATAAGAGATCAAAGAAACTCAAATATCTTTCACGGATAGAAAGAGATAGATCCGATCATAAACTCAAAGTTCTTCGGATCCCAACAAACACACCGCAAAAAGAGTTACATCATATGGATCTTCAAAAGACCATTGTATTGAGAATCAAACCAGAGAGAGGAAGCCATCTAGCTACTAACTATGGACCCGAAGGTCTACAAAGAACTACTCACGCATCATCGGAGAGGCACCAATGCTAGTGCTGAACCCCTCTGTGATGGTGTATAGGTTGGATCTGGTGATTCTGAACTCTATGGTGGCTGGAATTGATTTTTGTCGACTCCCCTAGGGTTTCTGGAATATTGGGGTATTTATAGAGTAAAGAGGCGGTCTGGGGGGCACTCAAGGTGGGCATGATACGTCTCCAACGTATCTATAATTTTTGATTGCTCCATGCTATATTATCTACTGTTTTAGGCAATATTGGGCTTTATTATCCACTTTTATATTATTTTTGGGACTAACCTATTAACCGGAGGCCCAACCCAGATTTGCTGTTTTATGCCTATTTCAGTGTTTTGAAGAAAAGGAATATCAGACGGAGTCGAAACGGAACGAAATCAACTAGAGAAGTTATTTTTGGAAGGAAACACTCCTGATGGACTTGGACCCCACGTCAGAAGATACGGGAGCTGCCCACGAGGGTGGGGGCGCGCCCACCCCCCTAGGGCGCGCCCCCTAGCCTTGTGGAGCCCGCGTGGCTCCCCTGACGTGCTTCTTCTGCCTATATAACTCCATATACCCTAAAACTTCCAGAATAGAGATTAGATCGGGAGTTCCGCCGCCAGAAGCCTCCGTAGCCACCAAAAGTCAATCGGGACACTGTTCCGGCACCCTGCCGGAGGCGGGAACCCTCACCGATGGCCATCTTCATCATCCCGGTGCTCTCCATGACGAGGAGGGAGTAGTTCTCCCTCGGGGATGAGGGTATGTACCAGTAGCTATGTGTTTGATCTCTCTCTCTCTCTCGTGTTCTTGAGATGATACGATCTTGATGTATCGCGAGCTTTGCTATTATATTTGGATCCTATGATGTTTCTTCCCCCCTCTACTCTCTAGTAATGGATTGAGTTTCCCCTTTGAAGTTATCTTATCGGATTGAGTCTTTAAAGAATTGAGAACACTTGATGTATGTCTTGCCGTGGATATCTGTGGTGACAATGGGATATCACGTGATTCACTTGATGTATGTTTTGGTGATCAACTTGCGGGTTCCTCCCATGAACCTATGCATAGGGGTTGGCACACGTTTTCGTCGTGATTCTCCGGTAGGAACTTTGGGGCACTCTTTGAGGTCCTTTGTGTTGGTTGAATAGATGAATCTGAGATTGTGTGACGCATATCGTATAATCATACCCACGGATACTTGAGGTGACATTGGAGTATCTAGGTGACATTAGGGTTTTGGTTGATTTGTGTCTTAAGGTGTTATTCTAGTACGAACTCTAGGGCTGTTTGCTAGGGCTGTTTGTGACACTATAGGAATAGCCCAACGGATTGATCGGAAAGAATAACTTTGAGGTGGTTTCGTACCCTACCATAATTCTTCGTTCGTTCTCCGCTATTAGTGACTTTGGAGTGACTCTTTGTTGCATGTTGAGGGATAGTTATGTGATCCAATTATGTTAGTATTGTTGAGGGAACTTACACTAGTGAAAGTATGAACTAGGCCTTGTCCTATCATTGGCCTTGTTTCACTTTTATCATTCGTTACCTTGCTGTTTTTATATTTTCAAATTACAAAAACTATTATCTACTACCCATATACCACTTGTATTACCATCTCTTTGCCGAACTAGTGCCCGAACTAGTGCGCCTATACAATTTACCATTGTATTGGGTGTGTTGGGGACACAAGAGACTCTTTGTTATTTGGTTGCGGGGTTGCTTGAGAGAGACCATCTTCATCCTACGCCTCCTACGGATTGATAAACCTTAGGTCATCCACTTGAGGGAAATTTGCTACTGTCCTACAAACCTCTGCACTTGGAGGCCCAACAACGTCTACAAGAAGAAGGTTGTGTAGTAGACATCAAGCTCTTTTCTGGCGCCATTGCCGGGGAGGTGAGTGCTTGAAGGTATATCTTTAGATCTTGCAATCGAGTCTTTTATTTTCTTGTTTTATCACTAATTTAGTTTATAAAAGAAAACTATAAAAAATGGAATTGAGTTTGTCTCATACGCTTCACATTTTTAATATCTTTCGTGAGTATGATGGAAAGGATAATTGTGCTCAAGTGCTAGAAGAAGAAATCTATAAAATGTTTGGCACTAAATATTTGAATGATGAGCATGATTGCAATGTTGTTAGTACGAATTCTTTGAATATCCATGACACTAATGATGATTGCACTAGTTATGATGAAAATGTCTCCTATAAACATGTCAATTTTTGTGGAGTGCATTGGGTTTGTAAGTACACACCAAATAGGGAAGATAGATATTGCAAGAAGCATAAGTACTTAGAAACCAAATTATTGCAAGAAGAGCTAGATGAATGTGCTGGGAATTTAAATTATCTTGGCCGTACTTGTGGACTTTGCAATGAAAGTGGTAATTTAGCTATCCGATGCAAATTGTTTCCGATCTAATCGTGTCCAAAAATTGTGATGACTTGATTTCCCTTGCACATTATAATGAACTTAGTTTTCTTATGGGTTATGAAGAAATGAAACGTTTAACTAATGATCTTCCAGAATTTGCCCGTTACAAACTTCTTGGCTTTGATCTAGAAGAAATTTATACGTATTGTGCAGTGAATTGCATTGAAAATCCTTATATTGCCAATTACATAAAGAAAAGAAAACAAATAGAATATGAAGAGAATACTAATGAAAGGGAAGAGACTTCCCAATATCCTCCTATTATTTCTTATGATGAATCAGGTAACGAGGAGGAGCCTTCTACTCAACAAATCTCATTAATAAGGAGCTCCAAAAAGAGGATTGAACCCCCACATGATGTGGTGAAGAGGAAGAAAAGAAAAAGGAAGAGAGGTAAAAAGGTATCTCTCCCAAATAAAGTTGCTCCTATTATTGCTGTGCCTCATGAAAATGAAGATGATACACTTTATGATGATCTCGTTATGCCTATTGCTTGTTGCGATGATTATGATTGGGAAGATAATGATACTTTTTATGATCTTGAAAATCTTTTTGGTACTTGCTTGGAAGAATATGATAATAATGTTTGCTATACTATTGGTGCTATCCATACTATTAATGATGAGAGTGATTATGCTTATGATACGAAAAGGCCCAAGCTTGGGGATGCTATGTTTGATGAAGATGATGTTTTTGAGAATATATTTGCTGCAATTAATGTTTGTCCCAAGCTTGGGGATGCTACGCTTAATAAAGATGATATTTTTAGTATCCCAAGTTCTGATATGCAAATTTATAATGATAATAACATGCCTCCTACTTATGATAATTATTGTGATGATACATATGCTATAAAAATTAGTGAGGATTATATTTGTAAAACTTGTCATGATTATGGTTACCCCTTTTCTGAACATTACTCTTTTAATGTGGAAACAATTTATAGTATCCAAGTCTCTTATGATATTCCCACTATCCCGAATGAGAAGAATTTTGCTTATGTGGAGAGTAATAAAATTTCTATGATAGTAGATCATGAAAAGAATGATTTAGGTGCTGGTTATATTGTTGAATTTATTCATGATGCTACTGAAAATTATTATGAGGGAGTAATATATGCTTGTAGGAATTGCAATAATATCAAGTTTCCTCTCTATGTGCTTAAAGTTATGAAGTAATGCTTGTTTTACCTTCCTATGCAAGTTGATTATTGTTCCCATAAGTTGTTTGCTCACAAAACCCCTATGCATAGGAAGTGGGTCAGACTTAAATGTGCTAGTAATATTCTTCAAGATGCTCTCTTTATGTTACAATTCTTATCTTTTATGTGAGCATTATTGAAATCATCACGCCTAGCTAGGGGCGTTAAACGATAGCGCTTGTTGGGAGGCAACCCAACTTTATTTTTGTTCCTTGTTTTTTGTTCCTGTTTAGTAATAAATAATTCATCTATCCTCTGTTTAGATGTTCTTTTATGCTTTTAGTTAGTGTTTGTGCCAAGTAGAACCTTTGGGAAGACTTGGGTAAAGTCTTGTTGATCATGCTGTCAAAAACAGAAACTTTAGCGCTCACGAGAACTGGTGTCATTTTTATTTGGAGAGTGATATTTAGTTAATTATTTTTGAAGATGATTAATATATAAATTCCTCAGGTCAAGCAATTTATTTTAGAATTTTATGAGTTCCAGAAGTATACGTTTGATCCAGATTACTACAGACTGTTCTGTTTTTGATAGATTCTGTTTTTCATGTGTTGTTTACTTATTTTGATGAATCTATGGCTAGTAAAATAGTTTATAAACCATAGAGAAGTTGGAATACAGTAGGTTTAACACCACTATAAATAAAGAATGAGTTCATTACAGTACCTTGAAGTGGTGATTTATTTTCTTATACTAATGGAGCTTACGCGTTTTCTATTAAGTTTTGTGTTGTGAAGTTTTCAAGTTTTGGGCAAGGATTCGATGGACTATGGAATAAGGATTGGCAAGAGCCTAAGCTTGGGGATGCCCAAGGCACCCCAAGGTAATATTAAAGGATAAACAAGAGCCTAATCTTGGGGATGCCCCGGAAGGCATCCCCTCTTTCGTCTTCGTTCATCGGTAACTTTACTTGGAGCTATATTTTTATTCACCACATGATATGTGTTTTGCTTGGAGAGTCATTTTTTTGCTTTGCTTGCTGTTTGAATAGAATACCAAGATCTGAAATTATTAAATGTTAGAGAGTCTTCACATAGTTGCATAATTATTCGACTACTCATTGATCTTCACTTATATCTTTCGGAGTAGTTTGTCATTTGCTCTAGTGCTTCACTTATATCTTTTAGAGCATGGTGGTAGTTTTATTTTGAAGAAATAGATGAACTCTCATGCTTCACTTATATTATTTTTAGAGTATTAAATATCATGGTGATTTGCTTAAAATCCTAATATGCTAGGTATTCAAGAATAATAAAATTCTCTTATGAGTGTGTAGAATACTATGAGAAGTTTGATACTTGATAATTGTTTTGAGATATGGAGATGGTGATATTAGAGTCATGCTAGTTGAGTAGTTGTGAATTTGAGAAATACTTGTGTTGAAGTTTGTGATTCCCGTAGCATGCATGTATGGTGAACCGTTATGTGATGAAGTCGGAGCATGATTTATTTATTGATTGTCTTCCTTATGAGTGGCGGTCGGGGACGAACAATGGTCTTTTCCTACCAATCTATCCCCCTAGGAGCATGCGCGTAGTACTTTGTTTTGATAACTTGTAGATTTTTGCAATAAGTATATGAGTTCTTTATGACTAATGTTGAGTCCATGGATCATATGCACTCTCACCCTTCCACCATTGCTAGCCTCTCTAATACCGCGCACCTTTTGCCGGTATCATACACCCACCATATACCTTCCTCAAAACAGCCACCATACCTACCTATTATGGCATTTCCATAGCCATTCCGAGATATATTGACATGCAACTTTCCATCATTCCGTTCATCATGACACATTCATCATTGTCATATTGCTTTGCATGATCATGTAGTTGACATCGTATTTGTGGCAAAGCCACCGTTCATAATTTTTCATACATGTCACACTTGATTCATCGTAATCCCGGTACACCGCCGGAGGCATTCATATAAAGTCATACTTTGTTCTAGTATCGAGTTGTAATCATTGAGTTGTAAATAAACAGAAGTGTG
The DNA here is from genome assembly GCF_003073215.2 of Triticum urartu. NCBI lineage: Eukaryota > Viridiplantae > Streptophyta > Magnoliopsida > Poales > Poaceae > Triticum > Triticum urartu. The sequence goes on along the minus strand of NC_053024.1, from coordinate 351,188,302 downwards.
ATGATCATCATTAATAGAGCATTGTACCAAAAAAAGAGAAAGGCCAAATAAAAAAGAGAAAGGCCAAATAAAAAAAGAAAGGCCAAAAAAGGCCAAATAAAAAAATAAAAGGGACAATGCTACTATCCTTTTACCACACTTGTGCTTCATAGTAGCACCATGATCTTCATGATAGAGAGTCTCCTATGTTGTCACTTTCATATACTAGTGGGAATCTTTCATTATAGAACTTGGCTTGTATATTCCTATGATGGGCTTCCTCAAAATGCCCTAGGTCTTCATGAGAAAGCTAGTTGGATGCACACCCACTAGTTTCTTTTGTTGAGATTTCATACACTTATAGCTCTAGTGCATCCGCTGCATGGCAATCCCTACTCACTCACATTGATATCTATTGATGGGCATCTCCATAGCCCGCCGATACTCCTAGTTGATGTGAGACTATCTTCTCCCTTTTTGTCTTCTCCACAACCACCATTCTATTCCACCTATAGTGCTATGTCCATGGCTCACGTTCATGTATTGCGTGAAGATTGAAAAAGTTTGAGAACATCAAAAGTATGAAAAAATTGCTTGGCCTGTCATCGGGGTTGTGCATGATTTAAATATTTTGTGTGGTGAAGATGGAGCATAGTCAGACTATATGATTTTGTAGGGATAGCTTTCTTTGGCCATGTTATTTTGAGAAGACATGATTGCTTTGTTAGTATGCTTGAAGTATTATCATTTTTATGTCAATATGAACTTTTGTCTTGAATCTTTCGGATCTGAATATTCATATCACAAGTAAGAAGAATTACATTGAAATTATGCCAACTATCATTCCACATCAAAAATTATCTTTTTTATCATTTACCTACTCGAGGACGGGCAGGAATTAAGCTTGGGGATGCTTGATACGTCTCCAACGTATCTATAATTTTTGATTGCTCCATGCTATATTATCTACTATTTTAGGCAATATTGGGCTTCATTATCCACTTTTATATTTTTTTGGGACTAACCTATTAACCGGAGGCCCAGCCCAGATTTGTTGTTTTATGCCTATTTCAGTGTTTTGAAGAAAGGAATATCAGACGGAGTCAAAACGGAACGAAATCAACTGGAGAAGTTATTTTTGGAAGGAAACACACCTGGTGGACTTGGACCCCACGTCAGAAGATACGGGAGCTGCCCACAAGGGTGGGGGGCGCGCCCACCCCCCTAGGGCGTGCCCCCTACCTCGTGGGGCCCCCGTGGCTCCCCTGACGTGCTTCTTCTGCCTATATAACTCCATATACCCTAAAACTTCCAGAACAGAGATTAGATCGGGAGTTCCGCCGCCAGAAGCCTCCATAGCCACCAAAAGTCAATCGGGACCCTGTTCCGGCACCCTGTCGGAGGGGGGAACCCTCACCGGTGGCCATCTTCATCATCCTGGTGCTCTCCATGACGAGGAGGGAGTAGTTCTCCCTCGAGGATGAGGGTATGTACCAGTAGCTATGTGTTTGATCTCTCTCTCTCTTGTGTTCTTGGGATGATACGATCTTGATGTATCGTGAGCTTTGCTATTATATTTGGATCCTATGATGTTTCTTCCCCCCTCTACTCTCTTGTAATGGATTGAGTTTCCCCTTTGAAGTTATCTTATCGGATTGAGTCTTTAAAGAATTGAGAACACTTGATGTATGTCTTGCCGTGGATATCTGTGGTGACAATGGGATATCACGTGATTCACATGATGTATGTTTTGGTGATCAACTTGCGGGTTCCTCCCATGAACCTATGCATAGGGGTTGGCACACATTTTCGTCGTGATTCTCCGGTAGGAACTTTGGGGCACTCTTTGAGGTCCTTTGTGTTGGTTGAATAGATGAATCTGAGATTGTTTGACGCATATCATATAATCATACCCACGGATACTTGAGGTGACATTGGAGTATCTAGGTGACATTAGGGTTTTGGTTGATTTGTGTCTTAAGGTGTTATTCTAGTACGAACTCTCGGGCTGTTTGTGACACCTATAGGAATAGCCCAACGGATTGATTGGAAAGAATAACTTTGAGGTGGTTTCGTACCCTACCATAATCTCTTCGTTCGTTCTCCGCTATTAGTGACTTTGGAGTGACTCTTTGTTGCATGTTGAGGGATAGTTATGTGATCCAATTATGTTATTATTGTTGAGGGAACTTACACTAGTGAAAGTATGAACCCTAGGCCTTGTTTCCTATCATTGCAATACCGTTTACGCTCACTTTTATCACTTACTACCTTGCTGTCTTTATAATTTCAGATTACCAAATACCTTTATCTACTATCCATATCGCACTTGTATCACCATCTCTTCGCCGAACTAGTGCACCTATACAATTTACCATTGTATTGGGTGTGTTGGGGACACAAGAGACTCTTTGTTATTTGGTTGCAGGGTTGCTTGAGAGAGACCATCTTCATCCTACGCCTCCTATGGATTGATAAACCTTAGGTCATCCACTTGAGGGAAATTTGCTAATGTCCTACAAACCTCTGCACTTGGAGGCCCAACAACGTCTACAAGAAGAAGGTTGTGTAGTAGACATCAGGGCACAACCCACTAGTGCGCGCCTGGGCCTCCAAGCGCGCCCTGGTGGGTTGTGCTCCCCTCGGAGCAGCCCCAAGGTGCTTCTTCAGCCCATTGGATGTCTTCTGGTCCAAAAAAATCCACAAAAAGTTTCGCTACATTTGGAATCCGTTTGGTATTGATTACCTGCGATGTAAAAACATGCAAAAAACAGCAACTGGCACTTGGCACTATGTCAATAGGTTAGTACCAAAAAATGATATAAAATGACTATAAAATGATTATAAAACATCCAAGAATGATAATATAACAGCATGGAACAATCAAAAATTATAGATACGTTGGAGACGTATCAACATCCCCAAGCTTAATTCCTGCTCGTCCTTGAGTAGGTAAATGATAAAAACAGATTTTTTTATGTGGAATGTTGCCTAACATGTCATCTCATATTATTTTCTTTATAGCTTGGACATTTGGAATTTTATATTGTTCAAAGCAATAGTCTAGTTTTGACATGATAACTTAAATACTCAAGCATATCAACAAGCAACCAAGTCTTTGAAAATATCAACGCTAAAATAAGCTATCCCTAGCCCATCATGCTCAATCCATTGATCCATTCATGAAACACACTCGCATATTAAGTACACCCAATGCTCAAGTATGATCATAGTACCCCTTAGTTGGTGCTTTATAAGATAAGACGGAGACTCAAATTCAAAAATAAAAATGGCATAAAGTAAAAGAAAGGCCCTTCGTGGACGGAAGTAGGGATTTGTAGAGGTGCTAGAGCTCAAAGAAAAAATTTAGAGATAAAAACATTTTGAGAGGCATACTTTTCCCACCAACAAAAACGACTTAGAGTTCCCAACACTTTCCATGCTAGATATATCATAGGCGGTTCTCAAACAGAAATTAAAGTTTGTACCTTTTTCCACCATACTTTCACTTTCCATGGCAAACCATATCCATGGGTGCCTTCCATACCAACACTTTCCAAGGAATTTATTATTTGAAAACATAAAGTAAATTCATTTTTCATTTTGGGACTGGGCATCCCTAGTATCTTTGCCTTACTCTCGTGCAATGACAAGTGAATAAACACTCATCGTGAGAATAACACATCTAGCATGGAAAAAATTAGCCACCCATCACCGCCTCGCGAGAAGTACGAGCACACAAAAGAGAAATTTATTTTGAATATTAGAGATGGCACATACAAATTTGCTTAGAAGGGCAAAATAATACCGCATATAGGTAGGTATACTGGACTCATGTGGCAAAACTGGTTTAAAGGATTTTGGATGCACAAGTAGTGATCATACTTAGTGCAAAATGAAGGCTAGCAAAAGATTGAGAAGCGACCAACCAAGAAATGAATATCTCATAAGCGAGCATTAAGCATAATTAACACCGAATAATGCACCAAAAGTAGGATATAATTTCATTGCATAATTATTAACTTTCATGCTTTCATAGGGAATCACAAACCTTAACACCAATATTCTTACTAAAGCATAATTACTCATCAGGATGACTCACATATCACATCATCATATCTCAAAACTATTACAAGGAATCAAGTTTATTTTGTCCAATTAACTTCATGAAATTTTTTATTATATCCTTCTTGGATATCTATCACTTTGGGACTAATTTTCATGTTTTGCTTTTGACAAGCTCGAACAAATAAAAGTGATCATGAGCATAATTTTTTCTTTCTCTCAAATTAATTTAAGTGAAGCAAGAGAGAATTTCTTGAAAATTTTACTAACTCTCAAATAAATCAAAGTGAAGCAAGAGAGCATTTCTTCAAAAATACTAAAGCACACCGTGCTCAAAAAGATATAAGTGAAGCACTAGAGCAAGTCCATAGCTCATAAAAATTGAAGTGAAGCATAGAGAGCAATTATAAAAAGTCACGACATAATTCTAGCTCTCTCAAATAGGTGTGTCCAGCAAGGAATCAAGAGTAAAAACACAAAACAAGCAAATACTCATATCATACAAGACGCTCCAAGCAAAACACATAGTATGTGACGAATACAAATATAGCTTCGAGTAAAATACCGATGGTCGTTAGAACAAAGAGGGGATGCCACTCGGGGCATCCCCAAGCTTAGTTGCTTGCTCTCTTTGGATAATAGCTTGGGATGCTGGGGCATCCCCAAGCTTAGGCTCTTCTTTCTCCTTATTCCTTCATCCAACTTAAGATAACCCAAAACTTGAAAACTTCAATCACACAAAACTAAACAAAACCTTTATGAGATTCGTTAGTATAAGGAAACAAATCAACTATAAGTGTTGTACAAAACCAATTCATATTTTATTCTTGCATTATATATAATGCATTCCAACTTTTCTATGGCAAGAACTCATCAAAGAAAACCATAGAATCATCAGAACAATCACACAATGCAAAGAAAATAGAATCTATCAAAAACAGAACAGTCTGTAGCAATCTAGATATTTAGAATACTTATATGACTCCAAAAACTCTGAAAAATAGGAAGACATGGTAAATTTGTATATTAACCTTCTGCAAAAAGAATTGGTATTTTATCGCTCTCTGGTTAGAAATGAGAATGGTTTTCGTGAGCGCAAAAGTTTCTATTTTTCAGCAACATCAAACAACTATCACCAAGAAGATCCTAAAGGATTTACTTGTCACAAACACTAATTAAAACATAAAAAACACAATCATAATAGTATCATAATTGTGCTAACACTCAAGAACAGAAATCAAAAAGGAAATATAAATTTTATTCATTAGGTTGCCTCCCAACAAGCGCTATCGTTTTATGCCCCTAGCTAGGCATAAAGCAAGGATCTAAGTTTTGTCATCTTTGGTTCGAGATCCATAGGATGCCATCATGATTTATTCATATGGTGTCCTAATTCTTGTTCTAGGGAAGTGTTACATTCCCTTCCTTAGTGAAATTGGAATTTAATATTTCCTTCTTTCATATCAATCACGGCACCGATAGTGCGCAAAAACGATCTACCAAGAATAATTGGACAGGAAGGGTTGCAATCAATATAAAGAACAATAAAATCTATGAGAACATAATTCCTATTTGCAAGAATAAGAACATCATTAATTCTTCCCATAGGCTTTTTAATAGTAGAATCTGCCAAGTGCAAATTTAAAGAACATTCTTCAATATCGGTAAGACGAAGCACATCACATAAAGATTTCGGAATTGTAAAAAACACTAGCACCCAAGTCACTTAAAGCAAAACACTCATAATTTTTAATCTTGAATTTGATAGTAGGTTCCCACTCATCATGAAATTTTCTAGGAATTGAAACTTCTAATTCCAACTTTTCTTCTAAGGCTTTCATCATAACATCAACAATATGTTTAGTAAAAGCTTTATTTTTTTCATAAACATGGGGTGAATTTATCATGGACTGCAACAAAGAAATATAATCAATCAAAGTGCAACTATGATAATTAAAGTCTCTGTAATCCAAAAGAGTGGGTACATCAGTAGTTAAAGTTTTGACCTCTTCAAACCCACTTTTATCAATTTTCTCAACAAGATTTTTACCCTCCGAATTACCGGGACACCTTCTAACTAAAGTTGACTCTTCTCTAGTCCCTTTTTCATCAATCTTAACTTTACTAAACAAGGAATCAATAGAAGAAACACCAATCATTTTAAGATCTTCATCACTTTTACGTAAGTAATCACTAGAAAACACTTTTTCTAAAAATTCTCTTTTATCTCTAAGCATAGAGGTTCTTTTCTTACTTGCATCAATAGAAACATAAAGAGCTTTAATTTATTACTCAACTTTAGGCACAAAAATTTTCATCTTGAGATTTTCTACATCGAAATTCTATCAGCACTTCTAGACAAATCATCAATCTTATTCAACTTTTCTTCTATGGTAGTGTTGAAAAACTTTTGTGTGTTGATAAATTCTTTAATATTATTATCAAGATCAGAGGTGTTCCTATTATTATTATTACAAGAATGATTTCCATAGTAATTACCATAATTATTAGAGGAACTACTAGGAAAAGGCCTATGATTAAAATTACCTCTATAAGCATTGTTATTGAAATTATTTCACGAGATAAAGTTCACATCGACGGCATCACTATTTTTCTCAATCGTAGTAGCCAAAGGAATATCATTGAAATCAATAGGAGAACTTTTACTATCAACTAATTTCATAAGAGCATCAACTTTTTCACTCAAAGAAGAAAATTCTTCAACCGAATTAACTTTTTTACTAGTAGGAGCTCTTTCGGTATGCCATTGTGAATACTTTGCCATAATATTATCATGCAATTTTGTGGCTTCACCCAAAGTAATATCCATAAAAGTACCACCCGCGGCGGAATCTAAAAGATTACAAGAAACAAAATTCAATCCCGCATTAAAAAATTGTATGATCATCCAAAGATTTAACCCATGAGTTGGGCAATTCCCTAGCATCATTTTCATCCTTTCCCAAGATTGTGCAACATGCTCATGTTCAAGTTGCTTGCAATTCATGATCTGGGTTGTAAGGGAAATAATTTTTGTGGGTGTAAAATGCTTAGTGATAAAAGCATCTTTGCACTTATTCCAAGAATCGATACTATTGCGAGTCAAAGAAGAGAACCAATTTTTTGCAAAATCATGCAAAGAAAATAGAAATAATTTCATCTTCACAACATCATTGTCCACATCCTTTTCTTTTGCATATTTTATAATTCCATGAAGGTATTAAGATGGGACGTGACATCTTCATTAGGAGTACCGGAAAATTGATTTTCCTATTCAGCAAAGTAGTATTAATATCACAAGACTCTGCACTAGTGGCGGGAGGAGCAATCGGAGTGCCAATAAAATCATTGTTGTTGGTATTTGAGAAATCACACAAATTGGTGTTCTCTTGAGTCATGATGACCACGCAACAAGATTGCACTCAAAAACAGATTTGGCAAGAAAACGACGAATAAAAAAGAGGGCAAATAAAATGGCAAATTTTTGTGAAGTGGGGGAGAGGAAAACGAGAGGCAAATGGCAAAAAATGTAAATTGCAACGAGATGAGATTTTTGATTAGGAACCTGGTATATGTAGATGATCCTCTCCGCCAACGGCGCCAGAAATTGGCACGTTGACGGGAGACTATCTTGACTTGATCCTCCTCGACAACGGCGCTAGAAATTCCTTTTGATGCGGCTTGAAGCTACGTCGGTATTTTCCCAAAGAGGTAGGGATGATGCAGCACAACGATGGTAGGTATTTCCCTCAGTGATGAGACCAAGGTTATCGAACTAGTAGGAGAACCAAGCAACAATACATAAACAACACTTGCACAAAAATAACAAATACTCGCAACCTGATACGTCTCCAACGTATCTACTTTTCCAAACACTTTTGCCATTGTTTTGGACTCTAACTTGCATGATTTGAATGGAACTAACCCGGACTAACGCTGTTTTCAGCAGAATTACCATGGTGTTATTTATGTGCAGAAACAAACGTTCTCGGAATGACCTGAAATTTCATGGAGCTACTTTTCAGAAAATATGAAAAATACCTGCAAAAGATGAAGGCTAGGGGGCCCACCACCTCTCCACGAGGGTGGGGGGCGCGCCTGCCCCCCTAGAGTGCGACCCCTACCTCGTGGGCCCCCTGTTGCCTCTCCGATTCCAACTCCAACTCCATATATTGTGTTTCGGGGAGAAAAAAAATCAGAGAGAAGAAATCATCGTGTTTTACGATACGGAGCCACCGCCAAGCCCTAAAACCTCTCGGGAGGGCTGATCTGGAGTCCGTTCAGGGCTTCGGAGAGGGGAATCCGTCGCTATCATCATCATCAACCATCCTCCGTCACCAATTTCATGATGCTCACTACCGTGCGTGAGTAATTCCATCGTAGGCTTGCTGGACGGTGATGGGTTGGATGGGATCTATCATGTAATCGAGTTAGTTTTGTTAGGGTTTGATCCTAGTATCCACTATGTTCTGAAATTGATGTTGCTATGACTTTGCTATGCTTAATGCTTGTCACTAGGGCCCGAGTGCCATGATTTCAGATCTGAACCTATTATGTTTTCATCAATATATGAGTGTTCTTGATCCTATATTGCAAGTCTATAGTCACCTATTATGTGTTATGATCCGTTAACCCCGAAGTGACAATAATCGGGATACTTACCGGTGATGACCGTAGTTTGAGGAGTTCATGTATTCACCATGTGTTAATGCTTTGTTCCGGTACTATATTAAAAGGAGGCCTTAATATCCCTTAGTTTCCGTAAGGACCCCGCTGCCACGGGAGGGTAGGACAAAAGATGTCATGCAAGTTCTTTTCCATAAGCACGTATGACTATGTTCAGAATACATGCCTACATTATATCAATGAACTGGAGCTAGTTCTGTGTCACCCTAGGTTATGACTGTTACATGATGAACCGCAGCCGGCACAATTATCCATCACTGATCCACTACCTATGAGCTTTCCATATATTGTTCTTCGCTTATTTACTTTTCCGTTGCTATTACTATCATCACTACAAAATACCAATACATTACTTTTACTAATGTTACCTTTTGCTACCGTTATCACTACTATCATATTACTTTGCTACTAAACACTTTGTTGCAGATATTAAGTTTCCAGGTGTGGTTGAATTGACAACTCAGCTGCTAATACTTGAGAGTATTCTTTGGCTCCCCTTGTGTCGAATCAATAAATTTGGGTTGAATACTTTACCTTCAAAAACTGTTGCGATCCCCTATACATGTGGGTTATCAAGACTATTTTCTGGCGCCGTTGCCGAGGAGCATAGCTCTATTCTTTGAGTCACTTGGGATATATATCTGCTTATCATTATGAAGAACTTGAGAGATCCAAAAACCAAGATCTATCCCTCAACTACGAGGGGAGGTAAGGAACTGCCATCTAGCTCTGCACTGGATTCACCTTCTGTTATGAGTAAGCTTGCGACACCTACACCTGCTTCTGCTATTCATTCTGATATGTCGCATGTTATTGATGATGCCACTTCTGCTATGCATGATACTTATGATGAAACTACCTCTATGCCTGATACTACTGTGCCACTTAGTGATTTCCTTGATGAACAAATTGCTAGGGCTAGACAAATTGAAAATATTGAATCTGATGATACTGATAAAAGTGATGATGAAGAATCACTTGTTATTCCTAAGGGTTATGTTTTTGATCAAGAAGCTTCTTTCACTATTTTAGCTTGCAAAAATAGAAATGAACTCAAAAGGTTATTAGCTAAATGGAGTAAGCAATCTCTAAATGCTAGAATGAAACCTGACCCCTGCTTTTGCTACTTCACCTATCTGTGTTACCGATAAGGATTATGAATTCTCTATTGATCCTGATATAATTACTTTGGTTGAATCTGATCCTTTCCATGGTTATGAATCTGGAACTATTGTGGCACATCTTACTAAGTTGTATGATATAGCCACCCTGTTCACTAAAGATGAGAGAACTCGTTACTTTTACATCCTTAAAATATTCCGTTCTCATTAAAGGGTGATGCTAAGATATGGTTTAATTCTCTTGATCCTCGTTGTGTGCGTAGTCCCCAGGATATGATTTATTACTTCTCTGCTAAATACTTCCCTGCTCATAAGAAACAAGCTGCTTTAAGGGATATATATAATTTCGTGCAAATTGAAGAAGAGAGTCTCCCACAAGCTTGGGGGAGGCTTCTCCAATTACTGAATGCTTTGCCTGATCATCCTCTTAAGAAAAATGAAATACTTGATATCTTTTCTAATGGACTAACCGATGCTTCCAGAGATTACCTGGATAGTTATGATGGTTCTGTTTTCAGGGAAAGGACACCGGATGAAGCTGAAATTCTATTGAACAATATGTTGACAAATGAAAATAATTGGACACCTCCGGAGCCAATTCCTGAGCCTATTCCTAAACCAACTCCGAAGAAGAGGGGTATTCTATTTCTCAGTTCTGAAGATATGCAAGAGGCAAATAAATCTATGAAAGAAAAAGGTATTAAAGCTGAAGATGTTAAGAATTTACCTCCTATTGAAGAAATACATGGTCTTAATTTACCGCCTGTTGAAGAAACATATAATCCAAATCCTTCTCCTATTGAAGAAACTCATGGTCTTGATAACCCGACACAGGTAGTAAAGGTAAATTCTCTCTCTATATATATATGATAAAGCTGAAATCCCATTTACTAAGTTTGCTAGCCCATGCTTAGATGAGTTTGATAAATTTATGGCTAAGCAAGAAGATTTTAATGCTTATTTTGGTAGACAATTGAAATACAATTCAAATATGCTTGAACACTTGGGTGATTATATGGCTAATTTCAAAGGTGAACTTAAACTTATTACTCCCTCCGTTCCTTGATATAATGTGTATAGATTTTGGGGAAAAAATACGAAATATAAGGTGCCTTGCGTTGCACCACTCATTTGGATATTTTTCTTAGAGATTTGATTACATTTACTTACATTAGGCAAGCTCCTCTATTTTCTCAAGTCAATTAGTCAGGTGTAATCTCGCCCAAAACTTGTGAAATTTTCACTCCACGTGCATTCTTTAATTTCCGTGCCAAAAACTATACACCCTATATTTAGGAACAGAGGGAGTAGTAAACATGCTTCTATGGTTACCACTCAAGTAGAACAAGTACTTAAAGGTCAAAATGACTTGCTCAGTGAATTGAATAATAAGAATAATGATAATGATGTTAGAGTGGCTACTAGAACTGGTAGAATGACTCAGGAACCTTTGTATCCTAAAGGCCATCCTAAGAGAATTGAGCAAGATTCTCAGAGAAATAATATAGATGTACCTAGTTCTTCTAAAAGGAAGAAAAAGAAAAATGATAGGACTTTGCATGCTTCTAGTGAACCTATTGTTGAAACACCTGAGAATCCAAATGATATTTCTATTTCTGATGCTGAAACACAATCTGGTAATGAACCTGAAACTAGTGGTAATGTTAATGATAATGTTCATGATGATGCTCAACCTAGTAATGATAATGATATAGAAATTGAACCTGCTGTTGATCTTGATAACCCACAATCAAAGAATCAACGTTATGATAAGAAAGACTTTGTTGCTAGGAAACATAGTAAAGAAAGAGAGCCTTGGGTTTAGAAACCCATGCCTTTTCCTCCCAAACCATCCAAGAAAAAGGATGATGAGGATTTTGAGCGCTTTGCCGAAATGATTAGACCTATCTTTTTGCGTATGCGATTAACTGATATGCTCAAAACCAATCCTTATGCTAAGTACATGAAAGATATTATTACAAATAAAAGAAAGATACCGGAAGCTGAAATTTCCATCATGCTTGCTAATTATACTTTTAAGGGTGGAATACCAAAGAAACTTGGAGATCCCGGTGTACCAACTATACCATGCTCCATTAAAACAAACCATGTTAAAACTGCTTTATGTGATCTTGGAGCCGGTGTTAGTGTTATGCCTCTCTCTTTATATCGTAGACTTGATTTGAATAAGTTGACACCTACTGAAATATCTTTGCAAATGGCTGATAAATCAACTGCTATACCTGTCGGTATTTGTGAGGATGTGCCTATTGTAGTCGCAAACGTTACTATTTTAACGGACTTTGTTATTCTTGATATTCCCGAGTACGATAGTATGTCTATTATTCTTGGAAGATCCTTTTTGAATACTGCAGGGGCTGTTATTGATTGCACTAAAGGCGTTGTCACTTTTCATGTTAATGGTAATGAGCATACGGTACACTTTCCGAGGAAACAACCTCAAGTCCATAGTATCAATTCTATTGGAAAAATTCCATCGATTATATTTGGAGGTTTTGAATTTCCTCTTCCTACTGTCAAGAAGAAATATGATATTATTAACATTGGGGATGTGCGTATCCCCATTGAGGTAACATAGTCTTATTCGAAATTTCTCCGGTTCCATGTTATTTGGAATGAGTTCGTTAACAAGACTTGATCAACCTTGTTAGTGGATTCCTTTTGATGATCATGAGATGGATGAAACTAGAAGGCACAACCTTCTGTACCCCACTTCTACTTTCTGTTATTTATATTAAATAAAATAAAAATAAATATTTTTCTGTCTGTTATCTGATTATCCGTGCAATATAAAAATACCTCGAAAATAAAAGTTCTCCAAATGCCCTAAAATTTCAATATGATTTTTTCTAGAATATTTGAGAATATTTGGCACTAAGAACACAGTAGGGGGGTCAACCACCTGCCCACGAGGGTGGAGGGCGCGCCCCCTACCTTGTGGGCCCACAATGGCCCTCCTCCACTTACTCTTTCACCCACACACTCCTTCATCCTCCCCCAAACACGAATATCCAGCTCAAGCACGAGTTCAAACTCACTTTGCTGCCATTTTTTATCTCCTTGCTCAAAGCACCTCTCACAAAACTGCTTGGGGAGATTGTTCCTTGGTATGTGACTCCTCCATTGGTCCAATTAGTTTTTGTTCTCGTGCTTTATTCATTGCAAATTTTTGCTACTTAGGTGACCCTATTCTTGAGCTTGCATGTCAAATTTATATGGTCAAAAGTAGTCTTGATGCATGATATAGGCCCTAGGCACTTGTAGGAGTAGTTGCTATCAATATTATTGAGTTTGGTTTACTTTTATTTTGAAGTTACTAAAAATTTCAGAATTTTTCAGAAAATGATGAGGAGACTTTTGAGGGGCTCATCGAGCCAAAGCTCGAAGGAAAAGGCACCGAAGCCTAAGTATAATCTTCCTCGCACTGCGGAGGTTCGGGCGTGTGAATGGCCTTCCGATGATTTCTTGAGAGCAGCCGCTATTTATGAAGATTTTCATGAAATGGCTAAGAATGCAGGCCTCACCACTTTCCTCCACGACCAATGCGATCAGTATCTCTTACTCACAAATAACTTTGTGCAAAATTTTCATTTCTATTCTAGGAACTCGCCACCTACGGTGGAGTTTCATTTATATGATGAGCATAAGGAGATGTCACTTTATGATTTCTGTCAGATTTGTTTAGTCCCTTTTGAGGGCAAGACAGAAGAACTACATCGCGATGATGTGGAGGGGTTTATTGATACTATCACTGTAGGGGAAACAAGGAAGGTTTCCGATGCACGAATCACTAGCATACATTTTCCTGTTTTATGTTATTTTGCATTATTTGCTAGTCGTTGCTTAATTGGTCGCAGAAATTGTGGAAACCTTAGTATCCCTGATATTATTATTCTGCTCCACGGTTTATACAATGATAACACTTTTAGTATGGGCGGCATTATTGCTAAACGGTTAAGTCTGAACCGTACCAAGGGCCCCATCTTTGGAGGCATCTATGCTTCACGCCTAGCTGCACATTTTAACATACCTATTAGGCATTTTGAGAAGGAAGAAAAGGTGCTGCTGTTGGGGAACGTAGTAATTTAAAAAAAATTCCTACGCACACGCAAGATCATGGTGATGCACAGTAACGAGAGGGGAGAGTGTTGTCTACATACCCACGCAGACCGACTGCGGAAGCGATCACACAATGTAGAGGAAGTAGTCGTACGTCTTCCCGATCCGACCGATCCAAGCACCGTTACTCCGGCACCTCCGAGTTCTTAGCACACGTACAGCTCGATGACGATCCCCGGGCTTCGATCCAGCAAAGCATCGGGGAAGAGTTCTGTCAGCACGACGGCGTGGTGACGATCTTGATGTTCTACCAACGTAGGGCTTCGCCTAAGCACTACAACGATATGATCGAGGTGGAATATGGTGGCAGGGGGCAGCGCACACGGCTAAGGAACGATCTCAAGGATCAACTTGTGTGTCTATAGGTGCCCCCCTGCCCCTGTATATAAAGGAGCTAAGGGGGAGGGGGCGGCCGGCTAGGAGGAGGGCGCAGGAGGAGTCCTACTCCTACCGGGAGTAGGACTCCCCCCCCAATCCTATTCCAAGTAGGATTCCCAAGGGGGAAAGAGAGAGAGAGAGGGGGCCGGCCACCTCTCCTAGTCCTAATAGGACTAGGGGAGGGGTGAGGCGCGCAGCCCACCTTGGGCTGCCCCTTTCACCTTTCCACTAAAGCCCACTAAGGCCCATATGGCTCCCGGGGGGTTCCGGTAACCTCCCGGTACTCTGGTAAAATCCCGATTTCACCCAGAACACTTCCGATATCCAAACATAGGCTTCCAATATATCAATCTTTATGTCTCGACCATTTCGAGACTCCTCTTCATGTCCATGATCACATCCGGGACTCCGAACTAACTTTGGTACATCAAAATGCATAAACTCATAATAACTATCATCGTAACGTTAAGCGTGCGGACCCTACGGTTCGAGAACAATGTAGACATGACTGAGACATATCTCCGGTCAATAACCAATAGCGGGACCTGGATGCCCATATTGGCTCCTACATATTCTACGAAGATCTTTATCGGTCAGACCGCATAACAACATACGTTGTTCCCTTTGTCATCGGTATGTTACTTGCCCGAGATTCGATCGTCGGTATCCAATACGTAGTTCAATCTCGTTACCGGCAAGTCTCTTTACTCGTTCCGTAATACATCATCCCGCAACTAACTCATTAGTTGCAATGCTTGCAAGGCTTAAGTGATGTGCATTACCGAGAGGGCCCAGAGATACCTCTCCGACATTCGGAGTGACAAATCCTAATCTCAAAATATGCCAACCCAACATCTACCATTGGAGACACCTGTAGAGCTCCTTTATAATCACCCATTTACGTTGTGACATTTGGTAGCACACAAAGTGTTCCTCCGGCAAACGGGAGTTGCATAATCTCATAGTCATAGGAACATGTATAAGTCATGAAGAAAGCAATAGCAACATACTAAACGATCGGGTGCTAAGCTAATGAAATGGGTCATGTCAATCAGATCATTCAACTAGTGATGTGATCCCGTTAATCAAATAACAACTCTTTGTTCATGGTTAGGAAACATAACCATCTTTGATTAACGAGCTAGTCAAGTAGAGGCATACTAGTGACACTCTGTTTGTCATGTATTCACACATGTATTATGTTTCCGGTTAATACAATTCTAGCATGAATAATAAACATTTATCATGATATAAGGAAATAAATAATAACTTTATTATTGCCTCTAGGGCATATTTCCTTCAGTCTCCCACTTGCACTAGAGTCAATAATCTAGTTCACATCGCCATGTGATTTAACAGCAATAGTTCACATCACCATGTGATTAACACCCATAGTTCACATCGTCATGTGACCAACACTCAAAGGGTTTACTAGAGTCAGTAATCTAGTTCACATCGCTATGTGATTAACACCCAAAAAGTGATCATGTTTTTCTTGTGAGAGAATTTTAGTCAACGGGTCTGCCACATTCAGATCCACATGTATTTTGCAAATTTCTTATGTCAACAATGCTCTGCATGGAGCTACTCTAGATAATTGCTCCCACTTTCAATATGTATCTAGACCGAGACTTGGAGTCATCTAGATTAGTGTCAAAAACTTGCATCGACATAACCCTCTACGACGAACCTTTTTGTCACGTCCATAATCGAGAAACATACCCTTATTTCACTAAGGATAATTCTGACCGCTGTCCAGTGATCTACTCCTAGATCACTATTGTACTCCCTTGCCAAATCTGTGCAGGGTATATAATAGATCTGGTATACAGCATGACATACTTTATAGAACCTATGGCCAAGGCATAGGGAATGACTTTCATTCTCTTTCTATCTTCTACCGTGGTCGGGCTTTGAGTCTTACTCAACTTCACACCTTGTAATACAGGCAAGAACTCTTTCTTTGACTGCTCCATTTTGAACTACTTCAAAATCTTGTCAAGGTATGTACTCATTGAAAAAACTTATCAAGCGTCTTGATCTATCTCTATAGATCTTAAAGCTCAATATGTAAGCAGCTTCACCGAAGTCTTTCTTTGAAAACTCCTTTCAAACACTCCTTTATGCTTTACAGAATAATTCTACATTATTTACGATCAACAATATGTCATTCACATATACTTATCAGAAATGTTGTAGTGCTCCCACTCACTTTCTTGTAAATACAGGCTTCACCACAAGTCTGTATAAAACTATATGCTTTGATCAACTCATCAAAGCGTATATTCCAACTCCGAGATGCTTGCACCAGTCCACAGATGGATCGCTGGAGCTTGCACATTTTGTTAGCACCTTTCGGATTGACAAAACCTTCTGATTGCATCATATACAACTCTTCTTTAATAAATCCATTAAGGAATGCAGTTTTGTCTATCCATTTGCCAGATTTCATAAAATGCGGCAATTACTAACATGATTCTGACAGACTCTAGCATAGATACGAGTGAGAAACTCTCATCGTAGTCAACACCTTGAACTTGTCGAAAACCTTTTGCGACAATTCTAGCTTTGTAGATAGTAACACTACTATCAGCGTCCGTCTTCCTCTTGAAGATCCATTTATTCTCAATTGCTTGCTGATCATCGGGCAAGTCAACCAAAGTCCAAACTTTGTTCTCATACATGGATCATATCTCAGATTTCATGGCCTCAAACCATTTCGCGGAATCTGGGCTCATCATCGCTTCCTCATAGTTCGCAAGTTCGTCATGGTCTAGTAACATGACTTCCAGAACAGGATTACCGTACCACTCTGGTGCGGATCTCACTCTGGATTACCTACGAGATTCGGTAGTAACTTGATCTGAAGTTACATGATCATCATCATTAGCTTCCTCACTAATTGGTGTAGTAGTCACAAGAACAGGTTTTGTGATGAACTACTTTCCAATAAGGGAGAAGGTACAATTACCTTATCAAGTTTTCTACTTTCCTCCCACTCACTTCTTTCGAGAGAAACTCCTTCTCTGGAAAGGATCCATTCTTAGCAACGAATGTCTTGCCTTCGGATCTGTGATAGAAGGTGTACCCAACAGTTTCCTTTGGGTATCCTATGAAGACATATTTCTCCGATTTGGTTTTGAGCTTATTAGGATGAAACTTTTTCATATAAGCATCACAACCCCAAACTTTAAGAAACGACAACTTTGGTTTCTTGCCAAACCATAGTTCATAAGTCGTCGTCTTAACGGATTTTGATGGTGCCCTATTTAACCTGAATGCAGCTGTCTCTAATGCATAACCCCAAAATTATAGTGGTAGATCGGTAAGATACATCATAGATTGCACTATATCCAATAAAGTACGGTTATGACGTTCGGACACACCATTATGCTGTGGTGTTCCAGGTGGCGTGAGTAGTGAAACTATTTCACATTGTTTTAACTGAAGACCAAACTCGTAACTCAAATATTTTACCTCTGCGATCATATCGTAGAAACTTTTATTTTCTTGTCACGATGATTTTCCACTTCACTCTGAAATTCTTTGAACTGTTCAAGTGTTTCAGACTTATGTTTCATCAAGTAGATATCCCCATATCTGCTCAAATCATCTTGTGAAGGTCAGAAAATAATGATACCTGCTGTAAGCCTTAATATTCATCGGACCACATACATCAGTATGTATGATTTCCAACAAATCTGTTGTTTGCTTCATTGTTCAGGAGAACGGCGTTTTGGTCATCTTGCCCATAAGGCATGGTTCGCAAGCATCAAGTGATTCATAATCGAGTGATTCCAAAATCCCATCAGCATGGAGTTTCTTCATGCGCTTTACACCAATATGACCTAAACGGCAGTGCCACAAATAAGTTGCACTATCATTATTAACTTCGCATCTTTTGATTTCAATATTATGAATATGTGTATTATTAAGATCGAGATCCAATGAACTATTTTCATTGGGTGTGTAACCATATAAGGTTTTATTCATGTAAACAACAATTTATTCTTTTACTTAAATGAATAACCGTATTACAATAAACATGATCAAATCATATTCATGCTCAACGCAAACACCAAATAACACTTATTTAGGTTCAACACTAATCCCAATAGTATAGGGAGTGTGTGATGATGATCATATCAATCTTGGAACCACTTCCAACACACATCGTCACTTCACCCTTAACTAGTCTCTGTTCATTCTGCAACTCCTGTTTCGAGTTACTACTCTTAGCAACTGAACTAGCATCAAATACTGAGGGGTTGCTATAAACACTAGTAAAGTACACATCAATAACATGTATATCAAATATACTTATGTTCACTTTGCCATCCTTCTTATACGCCAATCACTTGGGGTAGTTCCGCTTCCAGTGACCAGTCCCTTTGCAGTAGAAGCACTTAGTCTCAGGCTTAGGATCAGACTTGGGCTTCTTCACTTGAGCAGCAACTTGCTTGCCGTTCTTCTTCAAGTTCCCCTTCTTCCCTTTGCCCTTTTCTTGAAACTAGTGGTCTTGCCAACCATCAACACTTGATGTTTTTCTTGATTTCTACCTTCGTTGATTTCATCATCACGAAGAGCTTGGAAGTTGTATCCGTTATCCCTTGCATATTATAGTTCATCACGAAGTTCTACTAACTTGGTGATGGTGATTAGAGAATTCTGTCAATCACTATCTTATCTGGAAGATTAACTCCCACTTGATTCAAGCGATTGTAGTACCCAGACAATCTGAGCACATGCTCACTAGTTGAGCGATTCTCCTCCATCTTTTAGCTATAGAACTTGTTGGAGACTTCATATCTCTCAACTCGGGTATTTGCTTGAAATATTAACTTCAACTCCGGGAACATCTCATATGGTCCATGAAGTTCAAAACGTCTTTGAAGTCCCAATTCTAAGCCATTAAGCATGGTGCACTAAACTATCAAGTAGTCATCATATTGAGCTAGCCAAACGTTCATAACGTCTGCATCTGCTCCTGCAATAGGTCTATCACCTAGCGGTGCATCAAGGACATAATTCTTCTGTGCAGCAATGAGGATAAACCTCAGATCACGGATCCAATCCGCATCATTGCTACTAACATATTTCAACACAATTTTCTCTAGGAACATATCAAAATAAACACAGGGAAGCAACAACGCGAGCTATTGATCTACAACATAATTTGCAAAATACTACCAGGACTAAGTTCATGATAAATTTAATTTCAATTAATCATATTACTTAAGAACTCCCACTTAGATAGCTATCCCTCTAATGCTCTAAGTGATCACGTGATCCAAATCAACTAAACCATAACTGATCATCACGTGAGATGGAGTAGTTTTCAATGGTGAACATCGTTATGTTGATCATATCTACTATATGATTCACGCTCGACCTTTCGGTCTCCGTGTTCCGAGGCCATATCTGCATATGCTAGGCTCGTCAAGTATAACCTGAGTATTCCGCGTGTGCAACTGTTTTGCACCCGTTGTATTTGAACGTAGAGCCTATCACACCCGATCATCACGTGGTGTCTCAGCACGAAGAACTTTCGCAACGGTGCATACTCAGGGAGAACACTTCTTGATAATTTAGTGAGAGATCATCTTATAATGCTACCGTCAATCAAAGCAAGATAAGATGCATAAAAATATAAACATCACATGCAATCAATATAAGTGATATGATATGGCCATCATCATCTTGTGCCTGTGATCTCCATCTCCGAAGCACCGTCATGATCACCATCGTCACCGGCGCGACACCTTGATCTCCATCGTAGCATTGTTGTCGTCTCGCCAATCTTATGCTTCCACGACTATCGCTACCGCTTAGTGATAAAGTAAAGCATTACATCGCGATTGCATTGCATACAATAAAGCGACAACCATATGGCTCCTGCCAGTTGCCGATAACTCGGTTACAAAACATGATCATCTCATACAATAAAATTCAGCATCATGCCTTGACCATATCACATCACAACATGCCCTGCAAAAACAAGTTAGACGTCCTCTACTTTGTTGTTGCAAGTTTTACGTGGCTGCTACGGGCTTAAGCAAGAACCAATCTCACCTACGCATCAAAACCACAACGATAGTTTGTCAAATAGACTCCGTTTTAACCTTCGCAAGGACCGGGCGTAGCCACACTTGGTTCAACTAAAGTTGGAGAGACAGTCGCCCGCAAGCCACCTGTGTGCAAAGCACGTCGGGGGAACCGGTCTCGCGTAAGCGTACGCATAAGGTTGGTCCAGGTCGTCTCGTCCAACAATACCGCCGAACCAAAGTATGACATGCTGGTAGGCAGTATGACTTATATCGCCCACAACTCACTTGTGTTC